>NC_142830.1:13684477-13989098 GCF_057945365.1 Rhopilema esculentum
AGCCTCAATTTCTATCTGCAGTTTAAAGATTTTTGTGATTACAACCGAGGGGCAAATCACTCTTGAAAATGGTGTACGAGATTAATAATCAATAGTGATTGATTCGTGATTAAATCAATTTTGTGTGTGATTAATTTGATTTTTAGTGATAAAGTGATTAATTTGTTTATTAATTTTTGATTCTTTAGAAACTGAATCATAGATTCAAAAGTGCTCTCAAATAATTTCATGCTCAATAAACGTCGTCAACGATTTTGCAACATACTATGCAACCAAAGTCATTTTTCATACGATTTTGCAAGAAAAGGAGCAAAAGTTTAATAACATTAGCAACTAAAAACAGAGATATCTTTTCTGAACAGCAGCATATGCAAAAGATTAAATCAGTCTTATGGGTTGGTGACAGTGAAGTGAAAAATAGTGAAAAGTTGTTGATCACTTTGAATGAGACATTAAGACAAATGCATGTGCTCTCTTCTGTTGGCTGTTACTTTTGATTTAAGAATTTGAATATGCATCAAAAAAATCGATCTTTCCTGAACATTAGCATTAGCAACATGGAAGCAAATAGCCTGAAGTGAAAAACAGGGAGGAGTTGTTGATCACTTTGAATGAGACATTAAGACAATTGCATGTGCTCTCTTCTGTGGGCTGTTACTTTTGCTATAAGAATTTGAATATGCATCAAAAAAAATCTATCTTCACTGAGCAATAGCATTAGCAACATGAATCCAAATAGCCCGGAATGAAAAAAAAGTGAACAGTTGTTGAACACCTTGTGAAAGACATTAAGACAAATGCATGTGCTCTGTTCTCTGCCCTCGCAATTGATGTCGCTATTGGGAAATTAAACTATCATTTCTGAAACTTTCACCGATATAAAAAATTACGAGTTCCAGAAATATGGAACTTGATTATCAAACTTTATCTGTCGAAATTACAAGAATCTGACAAATCATTTCAAATCCGGAACAGTCAGCAATGGGTGAAAAATGACTGCTATCTGGCGTGGTTTTAGGTCGGATCAACTTCAGTGGCATTTGGGCAACAAAAACAGCAATGGTTGTTTCGGTGACCCCGGCATCATAATGAGGCCTTCAATTTTGCTCCATTGCAGGGTACTTATTGAAGCTTGTTGTTTTCGCGCGTATGTTTGCAGATTTTCCAACGTGTTCGTGAAAAGATTGGAAAAGTGTGAATGGGAAATTCTAAATATTGAATTTTTCAATAGCAAATCCGGATAAAAGTGGGCAAGGATTCTAATATTTGTTTTATGTAACTTTTGTGATTAATGTTATACTTTGTGATTAATTCGTTTTTTTATTAATGTGATTAATTTGTGATTAAAGTGTGATTATTCTTGAGAGCGTACGTGATTTTAAGCAGTGATTTGCCCCTCGAATACAACTATCAGGGTTAGATATTTTTTAGATACCTGTGGTCTGGTAGGATTAATCTTCCTCTATAACAAAAAATATTCATCGCTTTTACGTAATCGCTACAAGACAAACTGCAAGTTTGCGTAGAAGAAATACGCTTAATTGCCAGTCCATAAATGTGGCAGCATTCGTAGACTGGCAGATACAACTTCGAATTGTTCTTAGAACTTAGAATACACCAAAAACATGGACATGTCGGCCTATGTTGAATCTATCGTTTTACGAGAGACCGGTAAACAGCATTCTTCAAAAGAGAAATAATTAAGAGAAAAGTTGCTTTTATTGACAAAATAACTCGCTTTTGATACGCCGACATGAATTAAAACGTAAATTTTTGATACTTGAATTTTATTGCTTTTGTAATTAAAGAGGAAAATGCAAAAACACAACTGCAATGCTAATCTCAAAAGTGCATTAAAACCAGAAAAAATATTTTGATTTTCAAACTGTATATTAAGGACTTAATATTACAAATGATGGTAATGAAAATAAAAAAGCAATTTTTTTTAAAAACACTTTGTAAAGAAATCAACGTGCTATTATGTGAGATTTTTTATGAATGTGCAACTCAAAGCTGATTTCCAGAATAATTAAGTCGTTATTTTCATCATTTTTATAGAAAACTGTTCTACTTCCTTGAATAATCAAAGTCATAATTCTCGTTGTTCTTTTTATTTATAAAAAAATCATTAAAATCAGAATCTCTCTAATCTTCATAAAATATTATCAAATCATCAGTTTGATTCTTCAGTTGTGTATCAGCTTCTCTGACCACAATGCCGAAGGAAGGATTGTATTGACAAATACCTCAACCTTAAGCTTTAAACCGATCACAAATGGAAGCCTAAGACAAATTATGGTGAAGCTAATCACAAAAAAGCGAATAGGCACGACATGATAAATGCAAAATCCTGGCATATCTCAGTTGGTATCAACCTGCAGCCTCTCTTGAACATCCTTTATAAATGCACTATTCAATGAACATTTCCCAAATTCTTTAAAAAGATACAGCTTTACTTGCTAATAAGAATAAGATTCTCTCAATAGAAAAAATTATAGACTATTCAGTCTACTAACACCACCTTCTAAGATGTTCAGAGTTACAAATTTCCCCATTACTTGAAGAAAAATTTTCTAAATGTCATGTGCGCGCTCTTTTTGGAACTGGTCTTCGACGTCAGAACAAGTCGCCCGACGCTTAGGAACCCAGGGTATTTTCTCGGGAGGAGGGGTACCTTAATAGGTTTTGAGTTACAGGGAAGTGCCATTATTTAGAGGTATCTTTTCATTTGAGAAGTGCGGAATTATAGGCCTTCCTTTTTTAAATTTGTGCGAAATTATGGGTGCCATTTGAAGAAACATGCAGGATTTTTGGGACAATTTTTGGAAAATATTGCTTGATGATTTTGTTGTGCCTTGAAAAATGTGTATTGCTTTATGGAACTATAGGTATAGTTTTCAACATGTTCGCAGAATTATGAGTCACTTTTTTCAGATATTTGCGGAATTATGGGTCCAAATTTTGAACCAAGCTAACACGTTACCGTCCAAAACTAGGCTTAGTTAACCCCCTTCCCCTAGTCTTCTTTAGATTTATCGACAGTGGCGTAGATAGAGGGAGATCAAGGAGGCGAAAAACTCCCCAGTAAGGCTAAACTGCCATTTTGTCGGAAAATTCCTAATGTTGTTGGAAAAAAGGCTGGTTTTCTGTTTCTTGTATCAAAGCGTTACATTTTAAAAAAAAAGAAGATAATGATTTCTTCCATTGTTCGGATTAAATTGGAGAGGTGAAATGATTTCTGTAAATCAGATATGGCATTCACTTATCTTTTATAAGAATAATTTCAAATTGGTCAAAAGCTAAGAGCAAGTTAAGAGTAAACTAAAGTTTGATAAAAAGTAATTTTGTGCAAAATTTTGAAACCCCTTAAAAATATACTTTATAAAAGAGAGTTTTGCCATCAAGGGTGCTTTGTTCTCAAACTTGGCGGCAAGTAAAATACTTCAATTCACTTGTTAATTTAAAAATGAGTGTAGCATCCTTTCGTTTAGGCTAACAAGTAGCTGCCTTCCAACTGGCAGTTTTCAAAGATGATGTGTGTTTTCAGCACTACAAGGAATATCTTTCAAAATTCACGGTTTTGGGAGTCAAAAAGATTTATTTGAAAATTGCTATACCCGAAGGTCGCTTTTCAAACCTTGCGTGCACTTCTGTTAACAGAGAAACTGTTATCGAAATTGATTTAAGATATTTCCAAATACCTTTTCTTAAGGATAAGACTAGAAATGTATTTTTGCAGTTTCAAAAATCAATGAAACCTGACTTTGTATTATTGATAAAAATTTATTTTCTGATTTAGTTCAGTTCTATTGTCTTTATGTTATGTTGTTAGATTTTTGTCAGAAAATCTACATTCATTCTACCTTCTTTTAGTAAAACTACATGCCTCTGATAAAGAATCTCTTTTATTCATACAAGATTATCTGTCTAACAGAAAGCAAAGAATCTGGAGCGGGCAAACGTAGACATGGAGTACCACATGGATCGACACTTTGACCTATTCTCTTTATTTTTATCTTTGAAGGCATTTATAGAATAATGCTGTTAAGATTGGTTGAAATCAAATAAAATTGTACATAATCCCTCTAAATTGCGAGCTGTTACAACCAGCAGCAAAGATAAATGCACAGGTCAATTTTAAGTTGACAATGCATTTACAATTAAAACAAAGAAACATTTTATTAAATGAGAATTTTAAACTTGAAGGTCATGTCGAAAAAATCTATAAAAAGGAACTAAGCAGTTGAAATTCTCTGAAACGGGTTATGGTGATTAGCAGGATTAGCAAGATGTATGAGCGACAGAAAGAAGAAGATAATTGTAAATTCATTTGTGCTATGTCATTTCAATTATTGCCCATTTTTATTGATGTTCTGTGGCAAAGAAAGTCAGGAAAGTTAACGAGAGGATATTAAGACTATGCTAATATGACTCGAAAGTAATAATAATAATAATAAACCTTATTTATACAGGTTAACTTGCTCAGCAAAATAATTTGCTGCCATCAACCAAGGACCTGTTAACCTAGTGTTCCTAAAATATTTTGAAATAATAAGTTTATATTATTTACAATACAATAGTCTAAATATGTTTTACAAATATGTTTAGAATATGTTTTACAAAAAAAACAAGCAATGATTAAGTCTAAAGAAAAATAATTTGAAGTATTCTCTCCAATCACCTCAAATCAGTTAGAATTTTGGGGACCTGAAGTTTATAAAACACTCAGTTGATGAAGGGCCACTTCCCACCGAAAGGAACAGGTCACAATCTTCGACGCAAAACCCTCTTGACATTACAGAACTACCAACAATAGTATCAGATCATTAAGTTTTCAAGGGCCTAAAATATATAATTCACTCCCAAAATTAATAATGAAAGCCAAACGTATTTGACCAAATCTTGGTTTCTTAAAAAAGGGCGCAAGCTCTTTCTGCAGTAAGTGATGCCTTATGACATCCCTTAAAATTGCTTATGTTAGTCTTAATTAGTGTACGTTCACTAATATAAAAATTACATTTGATAATTTATACAGAAAACAATGCAAATTGGTCAGGTCGGGTCCTCGAATGACGTTTTCATCAATTCAATGACGTGCCGTGTCTTAATGACAGTGTGATGGGGGCAAATACCACCCACACTCCGCAACTAATGCTACTGCTGCCATTGAGCTACGATGGAATTATTCGAGCATAACCTTTGATTTACGGATCATCAATAAATGCTTTGTACTTGCTATGCAGGCCTGGATTTCTTGATAGCTTTCCTTTTTAAAAATTTCAGACGTTACGATGCAAAGCAACAATTGTTTTTGTGACATAGATGAGAGTTCTTCAAAGGTATTGCATGGTGGCAGTGGTGAAAATTTGCTGTGTCTTCCAACTTTAAAAGAATAAAAAATACTAACAAGTATAAAATCTTGACACCATCTCCTCGTTTCTTCGGCAATTATAACATGAAAATTAATTTTTCAAAATGTGTGACTCTAACAGCACAAGCGTTATTGTCTTTCTGAACTTTTCAACATTGCAATTCGTACTACAATCCTGGTCAAAGTGGATGAGACAATGTGCAATTTTTGCAATTTTTGAAATTTTTTCTACTTTACGTTGTCCCTGCATATTCCAATCAACCTCCGCCCGAATCAATGCTGGATTTGTAATCATTTTGGCTCCAAAAGTACGCATTCAACATTGAATCAGGAGAAGAGGAAAAGTTATTGTTTAAAGGAAAATGAAAACCTCAAGTTCGAGTGAAAAGTCTCAACCATTTTAGTGGGGGACTCAAGGTACTACATATTTTGTTGCAAAAACAATCAACGGACAGTTCCGGAATGACACCTTTCTGGTTGCTTTTGCTCAGTCTTGCCTTGTAAATGTAAACCCATACTAAAAAGTTGCAAACAACCTGTGTAACTGAGAGATTTGTCATTGTAGTCTAACAAAATTGAAATAGAAACATTTCGTCATTATTATCCTGCAAGACCCAATGAAAAACTAGGCATTGAAAAAAGTCTCAGCTGCAACGCTAACAGCAAGTCTGAGAAATATGCCACGCTCATACAAGTTTTCATTTCATCTTCATTGCATTGTCAAATAATTTAAGAATGGTGGTCTTTCAGCAAATGCTGGTTTACAAGGGACCCTCCATTTATTTTACAGTATATTCATTAAAACAAAGCTATTATTTAGAAATAATTTGCAATATAAAACAAAGCAAAACTAATTTGCAATATATTGAAAGGAGAAGTAAATTTTTATGTTGTTTTGGTTTTGAAAACCTGCAGGTAAGATGCCTGCTTAATTTGGACGGTAAAAGCATTCCATATGTCTTTATACCTCTGAAAGAGAACGTCAGTTAAAGTCAGATTCGTTTGTCAATCATTCGGTCAGCTCTTCCCCATCAGGTTTATGTGGCACTTCTTGATAAATTCCAGCAATTGTCACTCCTTTTCTATTGACCATCACCTAAACTGCTATCTCATCTCCAATCTTCAAGAATTTTGTCTCATCTCGCACCACATATTTCTTTTAAACTAAAGCAAAATTTTCTGAGACGTAGATTCAGTACATTTTTAACTTTCAAAATTTTAAGTGCTTTTTCTTGCTTGATTCTTTTTTACTGCGATTGTAATAGTTCTATCTTGTGAAAGCAGGCCAGTTAGTTATAATTTTCTATGCGATAAAGAGTGTTTTATCATCATCTTATCGTCTTATTCAAAATTGGCAACTTAAATGACATATATAAGATACTTATTTAAGCCAACAAATGATTAAAAGTACTAAAAATATGAAAAACTAAAACCACAAGTAAATATAATTACAAAATTCATAAAATCAATGTTACAAAATTAATTGCTTAAATAAATATAATGAAAAAACATGAGTCGATCTAATTACAAAATTTATAGAATCTTGATTTATTAAAGACGTTTCCATCAGCAATAAATTGACAATTATTTGACATTTACTTTGCTCCCAGGATCTCATTTATTTATTCATTGTTGGTTTTTTTATTAGGTCAGGAAAACGTTTTGTTGGTGTTATTATTCTTGTGTGTCTTTAGCTGATAGGCTGTTGTAATTAGTTAGGACAAAAATTTAATGTACTTTCAGGCAGGGAATTGATATTTACATACATATGTATTGATATGCTGTGGTGATTTTAAGAGGTAAAGTTTTGTAAGAAGAGTAGCCGAGTGTAGCCGTTTTCTCCTTGTATGTGGAAAGTGCTGACGAAAGAAGTAGGGTTCGCTTCCATTCGCTCCTTGCTAGTTTTCTCTGCTTATAGTCAATTCGCGATATAGCGTGAGCTATTGTCTTTTTTTCTAGTCAATTACGTAAACTTGCTATTTACTGTATTACTGTTTTTAACTGTATTTAACTGTAAGCCTGTTATATAGCACATCGCAAACAGTATATACAAAACAACAGCAAACGGAGTCGGGGAATGCATTGTATCCGAAGTCTGACATATTTCCAAAGTTTAGATCTGTTATCCAATCTTTTTGCAGATTTTTATTTTTCTTTCGTTTGAAGAAGACCTCTTATTTATTTGACAGTTTCAGTATAATTATTTGCTGCATGTACTAAAGGATGTATTTAGAAATTCTGTTCGTTAATGTAATGTTTCAATCATTTTCTATGAAACAAGTCATTGCTTCAATCTTTTCTCAATATTTTTATCTGCTACTCTGATACCATTTCTGCTGCGTTCATGCAAAAGGGAGTGGCATACCTAGATGGATTGTTTGGGTCCAATAAAACAATAATCTTATTTAATGCTCTGACATTAGGATCCATCTAAAATATGTAATCAATTTAATAACTTTTTTAACGATGTTGCTAGGGATATCACAAAGAAGATTCCAAAAAATCTAAAGTTTCCATTATCTTATCTCACTAAACCTACTCAAAGCTCCTCCTTTGTTTTCCCTTGCACATCTAAATAGAGTTTCAGAAGTCATCTCATTTAAGGAAAACCCAGATTGTTCCAAAAACTATAATGGCGACATGTTTCGGATAATTGGCAAAGCCCAATCGTCGTTCCACCTAGCAGTTTTGGAATCTATCTACATAAGCACGAAAAACCGCTACTGTGTAGACAAAAAAAGTTCGTTTACACCTTAGGACTCTGATTGGCACTGATTGGTCAACTTATACAGTCATGTGCTCGTGTTTCTGATTGGCTTATTTCGATCCACAATTGGGTATATATATTTCCTAGCGTAGAGTTTTCGATCTATGTTCTGACGTTTTAAACTTTGAAGAGGATCAGACGAAAAGCTTTAGTTTACTAAATGTTTGCTTTTTTCAAAGCCATTTTCAAGTTTTGTACCACTAAAAGATTGTTTTCAATTAAGTTACTAAAATTCTAGACCTCTACATTTCTGTTGATTTATCCACTTTAAGAAATGAATCCTTTGAAAAAGACATTTTCCCTGACAACCTTCAAATAGCGAATGTCATCCCTGTAATTAAATAAAGTCTCTCTACCAAAAAATAATCTACAAACCGTTTTCCCTTCTGTCAATTTTTTGGTGAATTATTTGAAAATTTAATTCATAAGCACCTCTGCCTCTATAGATTTCTTGAGGCATGTTAAATCATGTTTAAATGACAAGAAACAATTTGTTTTGGAAAATGGAGGTTTAATTTCCATATGTAACATCGCGTGTGGTGTTCCTCAGGGATCAATGCTAGGTCTCTTTCTATTTCTATAATGCTAGGTCTCTTATTTGCTGATGATACCAGTATTTACTTTGATAAGCAAAACAGTAAATAAAGAACTTAAGAAAGTTAAAAATTTGTGGATTGTATATGATAAACTTGCATCAAATATTGATAAAGCAAACTTTGTACTGTTCCACTCGCCCAAGAAAATATTACATGTATTTCTAAATCTCGAATTTGGCATTAAAAACATAAAAAAGAACCAAGTATGTTTAGTTCCTAAGTGTCCTTGCTGACCAACACCTTTCCTAGAAATATCACACATGCCAGCTTTTCAAAAATCTTACTAGAACCATTGGACTCTTTTTTAAACTGAGGCACTAATTTCCTTTAACGACTTTTGCCTGTTTGTATAATTTACTTTTTTATCTTTTGTCAACTATAGAATTATTGACTTAGGTTTTACATTCGGTATCAATTTTTCTCCACTAGTTTTCTCCAAAAGAAAATTCTTGCATGTGTAAAATTTGGCGCGCAAAATCCAAGTATAGTGCGCTTGCGCCGACTGAACATTGTTGGATGGGGTGTGAAAACACTCTCAACATCTCTCAACAACACCTTTAACAATAGAAATGTTGAGTCGACCCGCTGAACATTTTGAATCTGTTCAAACTCCACTCAATATCGCTGAACAACGCTCAACACCACTCAACATCACTGAACAGGGTGTTCAAACGCTCTTAACATTGGCACACTACAAATGTCGAGCGATGTTCAGTGAAATGTTGAGAGCGTTTTAATGGGGCTTAAAGTTGCCCAAAAATTTTCCCATGATGCTTAAATACAAGAAACCACCTTGCTATTAGCTTACAGCATGTTTCGCCCCAAAACATTTTCAACTCCTCTCTCCTCGTAGTAGCGAATGTGGCAGCTGGAGGTTGCCAAACACAGAAAAGAGCTCTTACGTCATGAAAACTATATTTTTATGATTTTCGACTATTCACCACACAACCTGAAAGACCAGCATGAAATATCTTTGAGCGTGCAATATTTGTTAATTATTTTAAAAACTGGATTGAGCAAGGCCAATGAAATATATGAATCTTGCTAATGGTTAACTGTTAATTTTGTTCATAAAGTGTAGGGGAACGGGCTGTGCTCACGTGAACATATATCAGTAAATTTATAACACAATTAGCTATTTTGACACATTTAGAGGTATTTTGTGAATCGTGATAATCTTTAAGGTATGTTTATATTATAATTTCAATTTATACGCTTGATAATTATATGCTTTCTAATATTATGCTGTTGTTACCGCTCTTAATCTTCAATTCAGTTAATTAGAAATGTCTAAAAAAGCAGGGCCCTTAGCTCGATAGCCCATCTTGGAGTTTTTCTCCAAGGGTCCTAAACAACAAGTAAATATAATATTTGAAGTTATTGTATTTCTGTTTTTGTATTAGCAATTATGGTCATTGGTTAAGAATTTGTAATGTCATTTCTTTACGTATATGTATTTAAACTTTAACTTTTATTTCTTGTTGCTTGAAAAGAAAGAATTTGAATTTGATCCAAATTCAAAAATTATTAAAACAGATCCTATAACTTTGGCAATTAAGAACTCAATTCGACAGGATTAAAGAGACGGTAGAGAGGTGTTTTAAGTGCTTACAACGTTCTTATCAAGCAAATTGTCAACAGTCCTCTGTCCATGAAGCTCAAGGGTCTCGTTTTAGACAACGGGGTGGACTGGGATGGACACCAGTTTTCCCCTAAGGTCAATTTTCTAATTTCTCGAAATCCGTTGAAAAACCTTGGAGAAGAGGGAGGTGATCAGATCGATTTCGGTCTTCATTCTTGCAAAATAGCCCCCATTGCAAAAAATGTTGCTTAAGAAAATTAATTTTTCTAAAATTTTTGAATTAGATAGAAAAATACCAAAAAGGCATTTACCACGTTTTTTGATAATTTGAAGGGCGTGGTCGATAAAATTGTTTGCCCCCCCTCCTTGTTTTTTGGGCTGGTGATGCCACTACAAAGCTTTCTAGGCAGACTTGCACTATTTGGTGTGACATCACATAACAAGGTTCTTTTAGCCTGTGTTCCAGACCCCTAGCTCTACTTTCAAGTTAGGGGTCTAGAGCACAGGCTAGGTTCTTTAGCATTCCTGAGTTTGAATGCCCAGAGATTCTTTTTAAAGTTTTTTATCTTTTTCAAATAAAATGAAAAACATAGAAACAGGAATTTGATTTTGATACGATTTGTCTGTAAAATTCAACTTTGAATTGATAAAAAAGACACGTTGATAATAGGGCATAGTTTCTTCAAAAATTTGGTTTAAAAAAGGCCTGTGAAATGTAGGTTTCTTGAGATTTATCAACCAGTACTGAAAGTGTCTTGGGGGCACTTTTCACGAAACCCATGGAAACCCTGTTCGGCATGAATTTAATTTTGTGTCTCATGTAAAGGGCTATTTTCAGTGTTTCTAGCAATGAAAACGAGATTATGCGTGTACAGTTGCCAAGACAGCCAAGCTCGAATTTATTTGGATCACTTTTTTGTTCGTCTTATTGTCTTATGAAAAATGACTAATAATTGGATTGGCATCGTCAGAATTGAAAATTCAATGATTGATGCTAATGGGAAATTCCATTGTTTTCTCTTGTAATTACAGTGCAATAACTCACGAATTAATTTTACTTTAGCCAATCGAACACTCGTCCATTTGCAGTCATATGTCATTATAGCTTATAAATGTTCCAAAAACATGTTGAAATTTAGCCATAACTTTGAATGTATTACATCAAGACAAAGCTTTTTCTGTCATTTTTGTTATCAAAAAGTCGTTTCTAAGGAGCCCGACACTACCTTGTGACGTCATTCGTTTCTTTTGTGTATCCATTGATTACGTAATAATTAGTCCCCAGACCTATGATGGTTGGCGAGTAGTGGGATTTGGTTTACTCGGTACACTAACATCAGGAAGGTCGCTAGTAGTTGATTTTAAACGAAAAGTACGTGCAAAAAGGTCTAGCTGGACTAGAGATTGTCAAGCAAAGGTAAGCTGCATTATTTTTTAATGTAACATGGTTTCAATTGCAGCGGAGATTTATGTATTCTTCGGCAGGCCACCTGACCGGAGGCGTTCCCCGCGTGGACTGACTTATTTATTTGGAAATAAACGAAACTGTTACTTGTTATAGGCAATGATTTCTTGCGCCAAATAGGTCAGATATATGGGATTTTATTGTCCCTACGCTACAGAGCTGGTTTCTGAACTTTAAACACTGGAAGCCCCATTTTACATACTCCATGATAGGTATATCCCTCCCTTGAATGAATGAGCCTAAAAATGTCCTACCATATCATGTCACTGTTTATGTTTCATCTCAAAAATTTGCATTTTCACTTCAGATCTATTTCATTTTAAGTTGCAATATTCGCTTATAGTCCTATGCATCCATATTTTGTTAAGGGAGGTACTTTAATTGATGGTTGAAGATAGGCGAGGCAAAAGGAACAGGTGTTTTTATAGAATAGCGTGAAAAAATATTAGTCTGGAAGAAGTTATTGTGTTTGTTTGTATTGTCATAATTCAGGAGAGTTCAGTTTTCAAGTAATGCAAAGTTTATACCTTGCACTATAGCTTCATAATTTATTCGTAACGGGATGTTTTCACAAACGGGTGGAGCATCCTGTTGACGAACGCTAATGTCCCACCGTTATGTCATTAACAAATTTCTTTATAATTCCAGAAGGCTAATTTAGTTAACTCAAAATTTTAAAAGCCTTTTTTATGAAAAACCTTTCTTGTAAATTAATACTTAAATCAAATTTATTGCATTTGATATTAAATTTGCCAGAATAGAAAGCATGGTCTGATATTAAATTCAGCCTATAATTTGCTCTGTTTTTTATTCCTCATAAAAAGACAGATAGATATATTAAAACTTTTACTAATAATACTTTCTATTCAAAGGAGGTTTGTTGAATAAGATGACACTATGTCTTCATAAAGTTGAACATTAGCATATATATATCTTAGGTATATATTGGTTATAACTTTCCAAATTTTTTATAACTTTCCACGGTATCATGCCTGAAATTATAGTTCTTAAGGAAAGCCTATACCAGTTCTTAAAGAAAACCATTTCAAGTGTCTCAGAACATACAAGTTGGCTTGTGAAATGTCTTTTGGCTTATTTCAGGCTTGCCTAGACTTCCAAAGTCCAAAGTGCCAATGATAACAGAATCTCTCTAAAGCAAGCTTATGACAGGTCAAGGCTTAGACATGCTTTGCCAAACAAAGCCTTAACTATAGGCTATGTTGTCTCTGCCTTGAACTAAATTATAATTTCAATGAACAGGTTTATATGACCCATAAACTTTCATCAAGGCCCAGTGGGAAGGTATAAACCAAATAGCTGCAACTCTTGTTTTTTGGGTCATAGATCACATGATGGTGATGTAAGTTTCTAAATTAAGACTGACTCAGTTTTAGTCAGTGACAAGTGATATGCCATATTGCAAATCAAAACTGTTCTGCTTTAGATACTAAACAAAGGTCAATTTTCTAATGTTGATTTCTCCTTGGATTTCATTTGTCCTACCAAAGGGGGAAGGAGCCAAATCAAATCTCGCACATAATTATGCATTTAAAAAAAGTTAATTGCCATGCTCCTAATATTGTGCCAATTGTCCAGCAAGTTTACAACATGTCCTATGAGATATGACCATCAGTTGCTGTCACTTAAGGTTTAGTGTCCAGTATGATTATATTCAAAAATTTGTGAAGAATCCAGTTTTTCTTTGGTCTACTTTGTCCATTCTCAAAAACCTTTGTATCTTTAATTCATAATTTTTCCGTTTACTAACATTTGGAAATTTCATTCATACATTAAGTCCCATATATTTTGTTTTACACTCAGTAAACTTGGGTAAGATTGTATATCTCCAATGCACAAAAATAATGTTTTAATGAAAAATCAAATGAATTACTGTTGATTAATGTCGTTTATCTAGATAGATGTTTTAGCCCTCCATCTTCTATTATATATATATATATGTAGTTTTATGATGCCCTGGTTTTCTTTATGATTTTTTCAATACAGTTTGCCAAAGAAGTGTTTTGTTTGTACAGGTTGTCCTGCTAACTCAAAACAACAGTGTCATTTTATTTGCACTCATAAAAGCAGCCATTTTTGTAATGAGAATTTTAAAAAAATGGGAGTGGATTGATGGTTAGGATATGACTGAGTGTATTCCCAGCTGTAAAATAAAATAAACTAACTATTTTTTGTCTTAACCAACCATTGCCCAAGCCCTTACCAGGCCTTCCAAGTGGTTATTTTATACCTGCCAAGTTTTTAACATTTCACTGAATTTGAAATATGCAGTTAAAGTAATAAAGTTTAATCACAAATTCCCCTTCTAATTTTTCAATGAATAGTTAAAGGTGAAATATATAGTGAGATTTATTTTCAGATAAAATATGCAGAAGATATATATAATGCATATATTAAAGGACGTCAGAATATTTAGGCAAATTTGTTTTTTGGCTGAATGCATTTATGTGCTTAAATGTACAAAACACAAGCTCCTTTGCAACTTGCTCTGGCTATGCTATATCAATGGCTAGCTGGTCTTTGCAAACCACTAGCTCTCAAGTGGCCTGGTGCTTCTTTGCTTAAAAAAGAGACTAACCTTTTTGTAAGCTGAGAGCATCTGCATGTCAAATAAGCTGTTTTGAATTCACATGATACATGCTCTTTAATTTGTTTTCTAAAGTTTTCAAGATATAAACTGTTACTTTAAGAATTTTTTATATAAAGCACTAGCTTTTTATAAACTATTTCTTTTGAAAATCAATCGGGCTCCATTTCCAAAGACGCTAAATTTCTGGCTGCTCAATTTATAAAAACTTCTAAAAGTTTCCAACCACCATTTATGTTCCTCCATTCAACCTACAGAATTAATGGATCATTAACTGATGACTAATGAAGTTATGTTTTGTTTTTCTCTAGTCAGAAATGTCTCTTTTCATTTTTGAAAGAAACAGAAGCCCTACATTCAATGCAACCAATGGAAACAAATTACTGTCTTTTGTGTCAAAGAAGATATAGTTATCATTTAAACTAGGAACACACCTGGCTTTCTTCATTTACGCTTTTTGTAGATGTATAAAAAGTTTGTTAATAGCCAGTGATGCCATAGCAAGGGAACAACAAACTTAAGCCAATTCTGGATTTTGCTATTGCTTTGACCTTTTTCTTGGCACTTTCCCTTCCCCTGCCCTGCAGCTCATCTTGTATCTCTGTTGATAGCCTGCCCAGGGAGGCCAACTGATTGCTCTACTTCCTGATATTGATAAAGGCATTCCAATTTCAAAATCTAAGTCCAGTCCCTAGCTACCACTGTTCTTAGGGGCCTCATGCAGCTCCAAAATATTTAATAATTATTTATTTCCAACAAAAAACTCATTATATTCCTATCTTTCACCAACAATGATATCAATTCTCTTCTTCATACAACACTAATTGTTATAGAATCATTAAACTTACAAAGTTTCAAAATTGCTGCCCTGAATTACTCTAGAATGATTCAATACAATTGGTGGAACTGAGTCAATTAATTTGAAATTGAATTGAGAGTTCTTAAAGACAAAGTGAAATTGGATGTTTTATTCTTTTTCCTTGTTTTCCAAGATAGAATAACCATAAGGCTTGTTTTATTTCTCTAACTGTTTTATTTCTCTGGAAATGTTCCTTTCTCTGGACACGTTTCTTTCTCCAGATATTTTTTTTCTTAATTCCATTAGGTCGGATGGATTAGTGTTCCTTTGTTCTGATAAGTTGCGATTAATTTGTGACAAACTTTGCTAGACAAGAATTGTTATAAATTTTAAACTGCATATTTTCTAAAAATCAAAAAGTTCTATGCCTGCTACCTAATTTGAGCATTGATTTTCTTATAAAATGTTGCTCAAAAAATCTCTGCATACAGCCTTTTCAAAAACCCTGACATTGTCATATTCAATGTGAGATACTGTGACTCTAATTAAGTTAAGTCCCAAATATGTGTGACACACAGATAAATAGAATTGGATATTGAATATGTAAAATGCTTTATCCACTTTGATGAATAAATAACAGGATTTTAATATGTTTCTTAGCAATAAATTCGAAGAAGAAAGTCTTTATATATTGGCGCAAAGGCTTAATTTTCCGCTGCGAGACGCTATAAACACTACTGCCAAGGGCCTTTCCTGAAAAGGATTTACTGTTTCAATAAATGTCTTATTCTATATGAATTCCCAATAAGAGGGGAGGGCAGATTTTTAAGAGAAATGATGTCTTGTCCCATTGTCGATATTCCCTTTTGTTTTATGCCTGATAAACAGTAGAACACACAATAGCAATGTTTCGATCGATGAGTGTTTTTAAAACCTGTTTTAGAACAACATTCATCTATTGTGTGTCATTTTGTTTTTTCTTTGGAAATTTAAAAAGCAATATTTTTTAAAACCTGTTTAAGGAGCAGTCATAAAGATCTGCTATATGGGTGTGCACGATATTTGGGTGGGTCATGAAAAATTCTGCCAAACCTGTCTGGGGCTATTAAAAAACGTTTTTGTATGGGGTCATGAAAAAAACCCGATTTTGCTATTGGGCCACAAAGTTTAAATAGGAATTTAGGAAGGCTATTGATTATTTTTCTAAAATTCTGGAGAATCGCCCCCCCCCCATAATAGTTACTTTGTAGCCGATCCCTTCCTTGACAGTTCTCCATACCCTTTCATTGGTTTCTGTTCTGTTTTGTGCTTTAGGAAATAAAGCCTTCGTTCATGGAGTGCCTACTAGGTCAAGATGGATCGTCTTGTGATTCAAATATTTGTTGCTAGAAACTGTTCTAACCATTCTGAAGACCAAGCTTTAGAACAAATTTAAAATAAGGTGTAAAAACAACTTAATAGAACCAAGCCAGCGAAATTTCACGTAGCAAATCTCCCAATGTTTACATAATGTTAATTTTCATCTTCGTTTATACAGAAGCCCGCAAAGGACGATGTGCTTTGTTCTGAAATAAAACACTACCTTTTTTAAAACACAATGGTGTTTGGGTTTCTGTCAAATCCAAACCTTAATCGTCTAGCTTGTATGTCTCCCAAAGGCTGTGTTTGTGGAAAAAGTATTTCTTTTTGAAAAATCAGTATTTCAGCTTCTTCTAAGAAAACACTGTGGCAGTTGCTAAGATTTCACGTTCACAACACGGGAATTTGTTTAATATGATTTAAATCATACGGTATAAGACGTTATTGCAATGGGTGTTGTCCGTACAGTAGACGAAATTTTTGTTGTTTTCTAAAGCTACCTTTTTGGTCGGAATAGATGTTTTAATCCCAGTGTAGTTTGAACTCTTATGGTTTAGACGGTACATTGGTAACATCCAACGATAGGCGTACGCACACTGTAAAAACCCCACACCACTGTTTTGGGGGCCTTGATTAAGCGTATATTGGCGTTAGTGGGACAACAATTTTTATTTTCCGCCCTATTTATATCAACACTGTTTACAGTTTCTTTGCAATTGTAGAAATGACTTTTTTCATTTGTGAAGCATCAGTGGCCTGATCTAGCTGTAAAACTTACACTTTTTCAAAACTTGCCTTGCGATATAAACTTTGTTATTCTTAGTATCATTTTAATCCTTTGTGGTGTCCCCCGTTTCTTATGGTTTGCAAAATCGCGTCTCATCAATGTGGGATGAATCGCTTCCAAACTGTATTATAAAACCAGTAGACGCACAGGCGAGGTTGAATTTGAATAGAGAAGCTCGACTATTGAAAAGGATGGTAATGAGGCGTGTCTACCGCCTTGTGTTCGTTGCCAGTTCAAGATCAGCTGTTTTTAAATCGTTTCTTTGGTTTTGAATAATACTATAAGACTTTGCAAGAAAGATCGTTGGTTTCAGCGTGGGAATATCCGTAAGTGCTTGTTCGTATAGGCAAAGGAGATTTGTAATCGTGAAGAAACTGTTTTTTCATCAAACGGTAAGAAGATAATAAAGAATTACTTTCATTTTGTTATTGTAGAGGATTTTGTGAGTTTTGAAGGCAAATATCAGCGGTCAGTTGTAAATTATAATGCTCCAGACTTTTGTGTAGCTAGTTAATGTTTCTTCAGGTTTTTAGCTCAGCAAAACAGCTTCGAATAAATTCTGATGAATTATTTGTAGTGTTTTTCTATGTTGTTTATTTACCATTTTCGACTTGCATGTCAAGTGTAGCTTTGGCCGGGAATTTCGCTTTAACATCTATATGTGGCACGCTTATTCCCAGGGAAACGTTCGTTTATCTAAGAAAATATTTTTTATTTTTGTTTTATTTTGAGAACTTTAACCGATTGGTGACGTTTCTTCGGTGATGACCGAACCTGTTTGCTATCTTTCTCCAATCCAGCTTGTCAGATTTATCGATGTATTCAATGCTTCATTATTTTTGTCTTTAGGCCCAACAATGACGCCGACTTTGTTTTGTTTGGCCAAGTGTTTAACTTATCGGTGTTAAGAATTTCGTTATTCACACTTACATTTGCTTCAAAAACCAGCGTCAATCGTTTTCCCGCGAAAAATCACGATTCCCGCGAAATTCTTAGAACCACAGGGTAAATAGCGGCTTAATTTCGAGATCGGATAGTGCTGCGTTAGAAATAGCAAAAAACGCACGAAAAATCTTAAAACCAGAGATCAGAACTCTCTATTATTCTTTGTTGATAAACTTCGTTGCCACTATTTAATTTTCTTTCGATTTGTTGTTCCTTCGGTTGTGTTAGCGGTTAGTTATTCTAGTTAAAGAGGAGGAAACACGCTGTTAGAAACATTTTCTTGATTTTTGTTAAGGTATTCGAATAAAAGTTCTCTGTTCTTCTTCTTTTGAGAAAGGGTAGACGTTTTATCTTTTGTTAAAATCTTCATGGCAAAATATTTGTATTCATATATTCATAAAGTATGCTTATTTTTTCAAATCTGATTTGAAAACCGCGCTTTTTTGAGAAAAAATGAGATCACTATGACGAGAGACAAGTCCTGCAATTTTATGTTAGGAATTTCGTGAAACACAATAAAAAAATGAGACACAAACATGCGAGCCGAGGCTGTGAAATTTTCTTAAAACATTTTTAAAAACTGGATTATCCTGAGCCTAATATTCTAATAAACAATATTCTTACAAAAAGAGAGTTTACTCTGCCCTAGAACGAAAAAGCCATGAACATTTCGCAGATTGACTGGATATTGCAATTCGTTTTAGGTAAAGAAAATTCGTTTTCTGCTTGCAATGAGATAGAAATACGAGTTTTCTAATCATTGCAGTGCTATTTCGGTATGAATCAGTCTTCCTCTCAATACGATTTAATAAATTAATTACGGACTTTTCTAATTAAAGATTTAAGCTGACGTTGTGCAAAAGACTTTGCATGACAAATTTCCATGAATCATGCAATGCTTTTAACGAATTTTCAAGTCTTGTAATTACTGGACGTGAGATGAGCTTACACCCCGTTTCATTGCCACATATTTTATTCAGTTTACCGTACAACTGAATAGGCATCCCAAGGTCTCAATCGCGCTTATGATTAATATTTCATTCACTGATTCATTTTATCATTAAGCATTCTCTTATCACTATTTCAGGATGTTGAAATGCTTGTCGCTTGCTTCACAATTCGACCGCATGATTCCACCAAATGTGAAATGAACATCGGCTTTGTTAATTTGTCAATTCTCTTTCTTAATGACAGTCCCCAGTGACCGTTTTTACACACACTTTTCAAGCCGGTACTTTGATTAATTTCGTGTTTGGTCTCCTGGGATTAAATATTTAAACTAAAACAGCAGAGTGCTTCATCAATTCCAAAATGGCTTTCATCGTCTTTAAGAACACACGAGCAGTTTTATTTCGTCTCACTTCTAACAAACGCGATCTTAGCATTGCACCATACCAAGCAAGTAAAAAGCTGGCAGGACGCGTGATAAACCCTCCTTCAACATGTGCTCGTTTTTATAGAATTATCCTGAACACATCTTGCAGTGTTTAGCTTCCAAAGCCCAAATGTGCTTGATTTGCAGTTTTGAAAGTGCAGATATGCGGCTTTGCATAAAAACCAACCCAAAAACGAGGTTTCAATCATTTTAAGGTCTTTTAGGCATTCAAAGCGTTTTATTCCCAGGTATGTGAACTTGAAGGCATTAGAGCCTAGTGCCACCATTCAGAGCCTAGTATCCCCCCAGAAAACTAAAAAACTGGGAGCTAAAAAAAATGACATCCATAACTCCGGAAAATATCAAAATAAGACGGGCAATATATTTTCTCTTAAAGTTTCTCAAAAGCACCTCATATATTTAGAGTTTTCTAAAAAGTATGCCCATAATTTTGGAAATTTTTGAGAAAACTACCCATAAATTGAGATTTTCTGGTTGAGAAGGCACCCTTAAAAAGGTACAACCCCATGCAATAGAGCATTGGATTTCACCCCACCCCCTAGGAATCTACCTGCTTATATTTTAGCATTTCAGTGTCTAACTAGATTTACGTTTCAGCATTCTGTTCAGAATTTTAGACATCATCACTGAACATACGAATATGAAATGGGAAACAGCATCTTCGATTACATTTTGAAACAGGAAGATTTATAAATTGCATTTTCTTTTGATTTCAACACATCCCTCAACATTGGTCCACTCCACTAAGATTTTGACTTTGACAATTTACTCCCAACAAATTTATGAATGTAATTTGAAAATGCTGCTCGCAACATCACTGGATGAGCATACTTGATAAACAGCAACATTTTCATTAAGCAAGGCTTAAAGAAATAAATCCACCAGCATTATAAAACGATCAAATTTACCGGCAGCTGCTTCATAACTCTATGAGAAAATGCACAATATTATTTGGGTCAATTTGTTTTATTTAAATTGATGCTCGCAAGGAAATCGCCTTTCTGCAGGTACCCGCTTCAAACAGCCCTGCTTCAATATTGCCTCGCTGAATCTTTATTTCTCAGTCACGAAGTTTGTAAATTTTTTGAAGAATTTTGCTTTGAGATGCACTGCCTTGGTGGGAGCTGTGAATAGCTTCTTAATGGGGGAGGGGGCTGGGGGTTGTGGGTGAGCTTTTTTAAAGGGTGTGGCCGTGTAATAGATTTGGAAGCGAGCTATTTTCGTGGCGGCTTTAAGATAATTTCTGTAGGCCCTTTTCTAGTTGAAGTTCCCCCATCCCCAAAGTAGCCCCATCCCAACCCCAGGGATTAATTTGAGAATTTACGGTGTTGTTTTAATTCGGATAGGCCTTTGGCAAAATTTTATGTATTGGCGGTTGTTTTGGATACAATTTTTATTTTTGATTAGTTGTGATAAGTTTATTGGCTTGGAGTGATGATATGGTTTGAGAGCAACATACTTGATATCCGCAAATTTGGAATTAAATGTAAGACAAAATGGATTTAGGGTTTTCTGTGTGAAAGACACTTGAAGTTCGCTCCAATCTGGTTTTAAAAATTCTTTAGCAAGATAGTTTAAACTAGATGAAATGTGCAAGCGTGGTTCGTTGATGTATCAATCGTTACTTTGGGTGCCAAGGTCTCGATAATCCAGTCTCAGAATTTAGGTTCAAATCTAGTCACAAATATATTTATTTGCTCTTCGTCCGCATCTACTCATTCTTTGCCACCAAATCAGTCCACAATACTTTGTCCTCGGTTTCTTGAAGCTGTGGTACCTATTGTAATGAAACATACCCGCCATTACACACCATTTGATTTTGAAATGTGTCAAGACAGGGGTGGGCAATAAAAGTTTAAAAGGGACCACATAAGAAGCCTGAACGGTTTTGGATTCCCGAACCAGCGACAACTTTATCATGCGCAATTTTCATTTTCTCTTAATATATGTAAAAAGCAACAATTCATACTATATTTAAATTTTTACTGTTAAGCTTCTCGTCTTTAGGTTTTTAGCGTTATCCAGTTTTGTTTTATTTGATTTGTTGATTTGGTTGTAACCACTCTATGGGTGCTAGTTTCTTCAAGTTTGAGACCATTATCCTCTTTATATCATGAGTAATATCGAGACTAAATCTCCAGCATATATGTATTTTTTTATTATTTTATTTATTTCATCTTTTCTAATGTTCCCCAAAATTTCTGTTCGATATGGGTGTTAGCTTATCATCAGCGCATAAAATCTCTGTTTAATTTATTTGTTTTTGTTACTAGGGTAGGATTATATCTCGTATTTTTAACCCCCGGTTTTATTCTATCAGTTGTTTTATTATTTATGAGTTTATTCCTATAGTTTTACAACGCAAATCTCACATCTCCTTTCAGTTAAAACATTTTCTGTGAGAATTATGGAGAAACCCGAGATCCAGATTGACATTTCGCGGCTCAGCATCATCGACAAAGAAAATACACATCCAGATAAGATTATCAAAAAAGATGGACAGTATTTCCTAAACATTTTACAAGCAG
Organism: Rhopilema esculentum; assembly: GCF_057945365.1. Classification (NCBI taxonomy): domain Eukaryota; kingdom Metazoa; phylum Cnidaria; class Scyphozoa; order Rhizostomeae; family Rhizostomatidae; genus Rhopilema; species Rhopilema esculentum. The sequence continues at coordinate 13,706,678 of NC_142830.1, forward strand.
AAATTGAGAGATTTACAGCGTTGTGCGAAAGAGCTGAAAAAGATATCGCGGAAAACTCGTTATCTGAAGAAGGTGGGTTTCAATATATTGTTTTCATGCTTCAATTTAACCTCATTGTAGTGAAATCTTGGAAAATATCTTCGCAGTTATTGAAATGCTGATAAGGCATTGAAAATGCTGAAATCTGATAAAAAACAGTTTAAAAGCTTGTTTTTGAGACATTTCAGGGGGATTTGGAGTATGAATAAACGCTTTCTATATCAATTTGTGCTTATTATGCAATATGTAGCAGTAATTATTAGGAAGATAATTTTTTTGTATTTTTAGCACAATATTTTAAGTGCTGCTGTTTACAGGAATTACTTATTGGAAATAGAAAATATTGAGCATATTAAAAATTCAATTTGAAAATGATAGGTTAGGTGCATTTTTCTCAATCCGACAACTGTTGTTTTTTAAGCTGCAAAAAAATTATTCGACAAAAACAACAGCTACTATCAGCAATTTTTCTATTTTGTTTTATTTGTAACATGTAAGGTTAGTTTGTTTTTAATCGTGTGATTGTAATCCCCGTTTTAACAGTGCTAGATCTAAAATTTCCTGCTAGTAGAGACTTCGACATGGCAATAAAAAAAATTATGAATTTACATTCCGATGCAAAGCTCAATGTGTGGGACACACAAGCTAAAGATTAGTTAATTGAATTGAAAAAAGTTTTCTAGCGAGCAACAGGCTAAAAGATTCTGTTTTTTTGTAAAAGTGAGAAAGCCTTAATAAAATTTAATTCTGTCATGGACAAGCACTTGCTTGAGAATCCGGAGAGCCAGAATATATAGTGGCGGCCATTACAAAAATTGGGCAAATCATGTTCGTTTTTGCATTTATTCGTTTTGGCGTCACAGTGATTGTCTAGCAGACGCCCTTGGGACCAAAGTTTCGGTCCCTCGAGGACCGTTGTCCGTTACTTGGGTGTGGCTGCACTATATGGGTTTCCTAGACTAGGCTTGGTTTAAAGAAATTTTCTGAGAATGTTATAGGAAGTGTTTTTATCGGGTGGGGGTCTGTTAATTTAGGTTTTACTGTGAATGCATATAGACGATTCTTCTATTCTGCTGGTATAGAATATCTTATGCCCGTCTTATGTCGTATAGCGGCCTAGAAAATCCAAAAATATAAATTTTAGTTCCTATCAATATCTTATTGTTTATCTGTATAATAGATAAATAATTGTAGAATTCATTATTAGATTATGTTGGGTAGCTGTTTGCGTGGAATTCATTACTCAACATTGAAAACAAAGTAAACTGACAAAAACCCTGTCCTTCTGGCCTCCAACGCTTTCTGTACGTCGAATTTTATGTGGCCACCAGAAAATTGAAACTGATAAACTGCATTTTCATAACAGAGGTCTTGTGTTGTTTAGAAACCATGCTATGACTCGCCAAGTTTTGTCAAAAATGCATCTATTTATCTATTTAAATTCTCCTCTATTTAAGTTCCCCTGAAAATTGGATCTAATTTGAAAATTTTTGTAGGAAATACTTTCAGCTTATTCTCATTTGTAACTCCAGTTGCTAACACCAATATGTAGACTTTGATTTTTATAAGAATTATTTATCCTAAATTCACTGGAAAATCATATAAGATCATTTCGGAATGATGAGAAAATGAAGAGCGCTGTTTTAGATTCATGGTTCCAGTTCAAGAGATTCAAGATCCTTCCAAAAAGGCAGAGCCAGGCTAACGTCCCCTTTTTCCACCCAACTTCTCTTCTCAAACCATTTATTTTCTTATCTGACTAAACTCTTCTCTTCGCCTTTAGCTTTTGTTTTCAGCACAGCTGCAAATGGTTTTACTTCCTTTTTCCGTTTGTAATTTTCGCAATTTTTCCCCAGCGAGTGGCAAAATACGAGCGGCAATCGGCAAGTCACAATTACTGCTAACAAAGAAATTCAAACAATTCGAGAAACTTTGCAATGAAAACATTGTAAGTAACGTCTGTAGTTTTATCTCATTCTTTCTTTCCAAATAGATCTTTCATTCTTGATGACTTTAGTGTCTGATATCACCTTCTATAATTGAAGAAACCGACGTGTTAACGAATTTTTTATTTAACAATGCTGATTGCTGTAATTAAATTCATCACAGCTGATTCAAGTTAGAATAAAAAAGTTTTGAGACGTTCATTGTAAGCAAAATGTGATTTTAATCGAAGTGTGATTATCAAAGAGTACAAAAAAAATTACAGCTCCGCGGCTATAAGTAGGAGAGAGGTTACCTAAGACAGAAAGGCTAGCACGCAACTTCAGAAAAGATCAATCAGCCGAGTTAAGTATCTAAGATAACAGAAAATGCCAGATCGTTAAACTTAATGTGAGCTTGCCAGGAATACTTGAAAAGAAGTCATGTGCAAAATCTTGAACCTTTATTTAAAGCGTTTGTTTCTTGTGTCGAAGTCATACATTTAGAACTTTCATTTATGGGGTTCTCCATTTGCAGTATTTCTCTTTGATTCTAAAGACATCGATTCTAAAGGCTGTATTTTCTTACTAAACGAAAAAGTTTTGTGAATTCTGTAACATTGTGGTAGTATTTTAAATCTTCCTGACATTTCTTAACACCTGGATTATTATTTCATTTACAATTTTTAGGAAACTTGAAAATGGCTTTGAAAAAAGCCAATATATGTTGTAAAATGTTTGCTTTTTTCAAAGCCATTTTCTATGTCATTTGCGTAAAATATTTTACTTTAAAACTTTTATGCAATGGCGCAGGGTATGTTCTGTGCCTCGTCCATCTTTAAACCTTGACATACATGCTTTTTTCTTGATTTTTCGTGTTTCTTTTGTCTCCATCAAAAACCATGAAATATGAATCCAAAAAATAACGTCTTCATTAAGGCGCAAAGAGAAAGTTTCTGTCAAATCGAAACCCCTTATCAATGTAAATGATTTTGCAATCTTACTTGTATCCGTTTTTCATAAAACAGTTACGACAAAAATACTAAAAGAAAAATCAAATTGTTTGTATCAACCTTGAAAGTATAATCAGTTTTTGATAATGTTTAAATATTAATTTTCTTGTATTTTATCTTGCAAGTTATTTTGGGAAATTTTTAATGAGTTCACACCATGCTTTGTTTTACCAGGAAAATTCGCCAGGCAAGAAGCGCCCAATGTCCACGGACCTCGAAGGATTCTGGGATATGGTCTCAATACAGGTATGCTCATAATTATTTAAAAGTTTCAAAAGTTGTGCAAATTTATGGCCATCTATTTGAAGCGGCGGATGCAGTCGCTTTTAACCTTGAATGTTGCAAATCATTCGATCTTTGTGTTTTATTTTCGTGGAAACTAAATCAAATCAACTCAGGTTTTGACTTCTAATGAATCCGTTTTCTGAGCTCATTTTTGCCAGCACGTCGCTTCTGAAAGTATGATTTCAAATAATATTATTTATTTTTTTAATTTTCGCTATGGTTTCCAAAGTTTGATGTTGTTTGGAGGTGTTTACTGTTTAATCTAACTCTGTATAGTGTATGATACTTCTAGCAAGTTTTTTTGCATAAGTAATTTCCCACAACGATCGATAATTTAGATCAGTGCACGGTCAAAATCACCCTGAAAAGTTTCAAAGGAATTTGAATATATGTAGCGTTGGGTGATATAAAGGTTAGTGATAAAGTTGGCTTCTGTTCATGAACCATCAGTAGCGGAACTGCCTGTTAGCGAGAACACTTGTCTTGGGCCAATAGTAACGAGGCTCTTTTCTTCGCTGTTCTTTGTTAGCAACACCATCCGTCAACCAACACCACCCCCCCCCCCCCTCCCCTTGGACCAACTCAATTTGTGCTAAAGGATACCCATTTACTGCTTGATCTACGACTAAATAAACAGGCAAAAATATGAGAACAAATTGTCAGTTTCTTTCTTATTGCGCATTTCTACGAAAGGAAATAAAAATTTGGGGCTTACGAATGTCAGTGTTAATCGATTTTTATGCGTATTTTTTCGGAAATGGCATTTTTTGTTTCTGCTGGAATTAAACTGTCTTTAAAGTGTCTTTCTTAGCCACAAATGTTTTACTCACCTCATGTGCATTATTTCCAGGTAGAAGATGTCAACAGAATGTTTGATAATCTGGAAGAACTGAGAAATAATAATTGGAAGGAGAGTATAGAACCGAAGGATTCTCCAGTAAGTTTTGAAATTTTTAAAATCTTTGTTTTCATCAGAGTTTTGTGCAAATTTATTTGTTGTGTTTTTCGCCTCAACAGACATATAAGAACAAAAATAAAAATTGTTTACTACACGTTTCCCAATATCAAACTTTTTACATTCAAGTACAAAAACAACTCAAAGAACAATGCTATTGAAAAAGTTCGTTCAGTTATAGAAATTGTGTTCAATCAAGCATTGTGATTAACACCTTTAAATAAAAGCGTCTTTTCTAAAACTACAACAGTTTAGCAATCTTTTTATTTAACAATGCATGTTACTAGATTTAAATTGATTTAAGATGAAGAGAGAATTTATTGACGAACTCAAACTATTTTTGTCAACAGTGTCGGACAAAATCAGTAAATCAGATAATCACAAGGTTCATTTTTATTTTCGACAAGAACACACAGAAACAGAAGCTAGAAACAATAAACCTACAAATGTTTTGGACTAAACTGAAACTGAATAAACAAAGAGATCACTTTTCATTACCCTGTATAGCCTCTTTTCTTAAGCGTTCTCATTTGGCTCGGTACCAAGCGGTCCTGCCCGTTTACACGAAAGCCAAACGGAACGGTTCCAAATGGAACTACATCTGTAGCGGAGCCAACAGAGAACGGATAGCAGGTCCCAAATGGAACGGTTCCAATTTTTGAACGGTTCCATTTTCACTCGTGTAAACAGGGTCTAAGGCGATCAGATACAGTTTGGATCAGGTAAAGCATCTGTGTTATTCGATTATTTTCTGAATTGTTGTTTATCTCAAATTTCGTTGTTTCTCAGGACGGCAAATTATCACCAACCCCCCGGAGGAAAAGTCCCCGCAGCCGAAAGACGAGTAAAAACAATAACTACGTCGACGAAGATAAAGCGCGGAAAGACGCGAGACAAAGACTTAATGATCATTTAAAGCAAGTGAAGCTGCAGCGAAACGCGGATAACGGTGGACCTTCAGAGGTTGATATCAGAAGCTCAAAATCGGCGAGTCAGATGTAGAAATTTCACATTTATATGGCTTTCCAAATGGTCTTAACATGGATATTTTATAACATAGATGCGAAAAATATTAGATTAAATTGCTGGAACTAATTTGTACTGAATTTCAAATTCTTCTCATTAATGCTTAAAAATGCCAAATTCGTCTAGATGGTTCATCGAATTTTTCAAACTGCATGAAGCATTTTTGCTTCATCGCAGGAAAAAATGTTTTTAGATAATTTCCAGACTAGTTGGAACTTGGAAGACGTTGACCTGTGAACCCGTGTGACACATTTGAGACACAACATGGCTCTCTTCTCACGTAGGCATTTTCATTTGAAACTAACAATGCTATGTCTTTCGTCTACACGCAGGGAAATTTTCAGATTACTGTCAATTAATTTTCAACCAAAGAGCATTAATTTCAAAAGATCTTCGCGTGGACACCCCTAAAAGTGTATATCCGAGAATGCAACTGCTATGATTTTTTTCCTTGCGATTTCTGCATGTGCAGTTCGCCTGAGGTAATCGAAGCGAATTTAAATTTTACGTAGACTCCCCATCAATGTATCGCAGCGTTTTGGCTGCTCATTGCGCAAACAAATTTTGTTTTCACATCAACTTGAATTCTTCTTCCATTTACGAATGTAACTGCACACGAGTTGGCGGATCAAACGTATAGACCAATACTGGTGTATGCCTGTAAAACAAATTTGGACTTGTAACTGCACATGGGTGTATGCAAGACACTCCTGGTAGTTTATTTTTGATCGTAAAGGTGTCTTTGTTTTGCTAAATCATGTGAAAATATTCTGAGAGCCGCCCTATTCTAGGACAAATGTAAGACCACTTTGAAGAAGGCTGTGATTTTTAATATGTGGTATTTTGTGCATAGCCAATGTTGCTATGCCAATTTCTGTGTGTAGAAATATGCTTAATTGTTTCTCTTCCTGTTTAAGAAATGGAAGTTTTTATGCTTTCTAGTGTAGCTATTATCAAATTGAAGTCTACTAAATTTATTTGCTGTTCTGATCAATCAAGTTTTTCTCCTTTAGCGTGATTCATAGTGTCTCGTGCTCCTCTCAAATTTCCAAAGCTATCAAATCTTAGATATCAAACTCCGTTCTTGACGTGTTGTCATTTCTCCCCAAAGAGTTTTTTTCTCCGTCACCTTCCAAGGATACATAGTCTAAATTTTCGGAGAAATGTTTCGTAATTATCTTGTTATTCTAGGTTATTTTTCTGGAGTAGCATTTTCTTCCATTTTGAAGTTATTGGTATTAATTCTTAACTAGATTTTAAATTTTAGAAGAAGCTTTTGCCTTCTTGTTATGTTAATTTGTATATATCGTTATGTACTAGAAAATTAATGTTCTTGGATGTTTAGTCCCGGCTCAACTATTGTAGATCGAACGAAAATTTAATGAAGATCGATCACTTCTATTTAAATTGTCTAACAGCACTGATTTGTAAAGCGAAAAAGCACAATTTGCTGCATAGAGGCAGATGAAGTATGATTTTTAATGAGACATTTCAAAGGAGATGACGGAAATACAGTTATCCCTTTGGAGTATGATTTTTAAGCAATTATCAAGAGTTGACATTAAATTTTACTCTGTCTAAGAATCATCTCAGCTTCAGTCCTCGCGTGAAACCGCGTTTCTCGTGCAGGAATATGACCTTACTTAACCACGCCCTTTTTCACTACCTGTATTTCAGTGCCTCTATGCAAAAGATCTATTTAAAAATTCGAAATAAGCAAAAACGTATTGTTTCCCATAGTTTTAGCGTCGTAAACAATGTCTGTTGTGCTTCTTAGTCTAGTAAATTATTGATTCTGGTTGCTTAGTGTCGTCTGTTGGTGGATGTTTTAGAGATCTAGTTAAATTTGCCTCTAGGTTTTATTTAAGGTGAAATTTACCTGTTTTTAAGATCCATTGTTAGTTCGGGCCACATTATACTTATGTTATCAGCAAGCATCATCGTTCCTGTTTCCCATAATGGCATTTTCTAAAATATTGTTTCCCTAATATATTCCCGGAACCTTATATGCTCTATTATTTGGCAGAAATTGAAGACCCTTGATCGGTTCTTGTTGGAGAATCCTCTTAGGCTGTCCCTCCCTTTGTCAACATCTTTAAGTTGAAAGGAAAATCTTACAAGTGTTTTCACCCCAAGGACAATCAAATGTATTTGTGACGCCAGAGGTCGTTTAAACATGTAATTCTATCGTTCCTTACTTTACTTTCGAAAGGGACAGTAAACGGCGTATATATTATTCTTATTGATGGTATTCTGAAAAGTCTTTATGTTGACGATCTTATACAATGCCTTATCAGAAATAGATGTGATTCGTCAATGGCACTGTGATTTTTATTGCATTTTCTCTCGTGTTGGCATTGAAGGTTTATTACCAAAGCTTGTTCCAGTACAGCCTAACTATATCTTCCTCGGCACACTGAGATTAATGTAAGCCTAGTTTTCAATCGGATTGAAGACAATTTTCAAGTAAATTCGGGCAGTTGTGTTATCTTTTATTCTCCGTGGATTCCACCATATTCCAATACTTGTATACTTTAAATTACAAAATATAACTGGATTTGAATACATTAAATTTACATTTACATTTCCTATCGAAAGTTTTAAATCAATGAGGATATGATGTCATTATGTAGAATATAATGTCATTAAAAGCAATGGCTAACAAATAGTTCTCGCAGTTTTGGCTCGATTCTTTGGTGAACCCTGAAGGCTTTAAGGCAATCGTAGCCTGAACAGTATAGAGTACCAAAGTGATGACGTCATAAAAATATATTTTAGAATTTTTAATTTCGATCCCTGAACCTGAAAGAGCATCATGCAATACCGCTAAATCTGCAAAATCACTGAAAGATATTACGAATTGGCTGAGATATGACCAGATGAGCACAGGCTCTTACCCTATCAAACCTCTGTAATTTGGTCTCAGTTCATAACTTTATGAACCAGGCCAAAATAACAGTGATTGTTAGCAAAGTTAAAATCTTTCATTAGTCATATTTTGAGCATAGCTAATTGGTTTTGCATATTGAGAGGTATTTTATGCTGTTCTTTCAGATCATGTGATCAAATTTAAGAAATTCTAAAAAAGATTTTCGATGATGTCACACTTCGGTACTCTATAGTCCTAAAAGTTGCAGTCGATGATCTTCTGAAAGTCACAAATTTTCCTTTCTGATTTACCTTTTGTTGAGAAAATTCCTTTTATGAAAAAAATTGTTAAACAGCATAGCTAGTTTTTGAGCTTCATAAATCACATTTTCGCTCGATGTGTTTTCTACTGTTTTCAGAAACTCACCTTTGGTTTCTGTTATAAAATAGCATGTTATCAAAATATCAACCATATTGCATTACGAAATAATAATCAACCATGATAATCTTTGTAAGCTCGTCGCTATTAGGTAAAATTTCATTATTTACATCTTGCATTATTTAATCTAGTATCAACTTTGAATTTTAAATCGAAAACCAATCCTCCTCTTGAAACCAGTTTCCATTTATAGTAAAATCTACGCGAAAGATTTACAAAGATTGTGAAACCATCGGTCTAAATTCTGAACTCATTTCTGTCCTCTTCACGCCAAAATTCACAGCTTTTACTTGTCCAGTGCTTTTGATACAGTCGCATAATTTTGTGTGTACATATCTAGTAAAGCCAAATAATTCCTAAGCACATCCATAATTCAAGTTCAGGTTCGTGAATATTCCTTCAAATTACAAAGCTCTTTTCCGAGGGCCTTCTAATTGTTGAAACATTTTATAGGCAAATGTAATACAACTATCTTATAGCAAACAAAGAAATTTGATCGTAATTAATGCAGCATAATTATTTTTAATGCTACCAGAATATGAATAGTCCAGGTGTTATTTCACCTCACTCTTTATTGCCTTTAATTCAAAAATGAAATATATTCCGATATAATGTTCAGTCTAATATATGAAATATACCTTTTTGGATGCTTGAAAATAACCTGAATGAGATTTGTAGCAAGAGGGAGGTCATCAGAATATTCATAATTTATTTCAGCGAACAAATTTCAAAAATAACATGATAGATCAACAGATTAAAAAGAAATTAAATCATAAATTATAATTAAATAATTAAAGAAGAAATAAATCATCAATGTATATACAGGTTCCGCATATACAAATATCATAAACAAAAATCTAAAATCTCTTGGGATAATACACCATCGATTTTTCGTGTCTCATGGGATCCGCCCAGGCACAATGCCACGGGGTATTTCTACTGCAACCAAATCAAGTACCATTAAACATACCTTGATCTGGTTTTTATACATTGAGAAACAAGGAGAGAAGTTCTGTTTTTCTGTTTAAAGACGAAGGTGGAATTTATCATTTATCAGGTATATATATGAAATTGCCTTTTTGTTATGTTTATGAAATACGCGTTTTTTGCAAAAAGAAGTATCAATGGCAGGCGATAATGTGCGATAATGCCCCGAAAATGCATGGCCTAAGGCCTCTGCTGTCTTGATTTACCAAAGGGCAAATGAAAGGTTGTATTTTAGACCGTAAAAGTCGCAAATATCAAACCAATAAATGCCATAGGTAACTTGTGTGTTTGTGTCTCGTCTGTGCTTAGTAGATTGCCAGCCATCATAAAAACTTGTCTTGTTTCCTTTGACGATTTCATCTCAAAATATTTTGTTATTGAAAACTTAGGCATAGTTTTGAACTGGTCCTTTGATGCAGTTACAAAATGAGCATGAAAGTTGAGATAAATTGGTTTCTTCAAATTAGTCTACATATTTTGATTTCTATTATCTGTGTTTGACATGAAATTTCTTAAGCAAAAGTCGTATGATTTATTAGGCGTGCTTTTTTAGGGAGACTGAGAGAGTTTCCTCCTTTGAATAATTCCCTGTGTACAATAATTACTTGATTTTTTTGTTCTTTGTTGGTTTAATGAATCAATTTCCCTTCATGTAATGTTTATATTATCAAACTTCCTTTTACATTGTGTCATGATTCTTTAGATGTACCTGTAAGCGTTTTTATACAATGCCCGCCAAAAGTGTTGGAACAGTCATCATCTTTCCTACTAAACGTGCCCCCCCCCCCCCTATAAACAATGTTGGATTGCGACTGGAAAATGACACCAACTGTATGTTGGAGCGCAAATTGTGCAACCCATGTTTAGCGACATGTCCATCTTCTTTCACAACATTGTTTAAGGGGGAGGGGGTTCCGTCTGATTGAAATAGGGAAATGAACTGAAAAATATACATTTATTACGAGTACAGTCTTGGTGTTCCAACTACTTTTGGCGGGCATTGTTCGTAATTCTAACAGCATGCATATGAAATTTAGAATAAATACATAACTAAATAAACGAAGAAATGCGAGACAAAAACAAGAGTCATAATTGCACTCATTGTGCAAATTATTCGCAGCCAAATGCATTCTCTGAAAATTGGAATTCGTTTAGGCATCTTTAAAAATTTCCAAGATCATGTAATTGTACTATCGACAATAAATCTAGCAATCAAATTTTAAAAGTTGTAATTCGCATATTTTTGCAAATCATTTGCAACCTGATGCATTTTACATTTAACTAAAGGACAGTTTTTTGTATTAATGATTTCATCGCGAAATAAGTGCACTTTTTGTGAAATTGCAAAAAACACGATATTTCTCTATGGTAACGGTAAAGTGTTATCAATGGCAAACCTAGGCCCATTCAAAATGTTTTGCAATTTCCCAATACCGCCGAAAGTTTGCGCACCGTTTATCAAGTTTTGAGCTATTCAGGTAGGCTTGGACTTATATAATTATAGTACAGGTCGATGGCACTGTTTATCATCAAATGTTCTTCATTAGTTCAAACAAATGCAAAAAATAATGAAACGCCCTCGTCTGAAAGCTTCCTAAGTATTCTAGTCATCGCTTGAGATATACTGTGTGTACGTCCTAAAAACCCTGAGCAAAGCTCCTTAATTTTCCAATTTTTTCCTAGTGACTTTTCTATTTGATAAGAGTAGGTTGAAATAAAAATATTATACAATGGTGGCTTAGAGCCTATCAAACCCCTTGTCCCTTTTATGGAAACATAGGCTTCCCCCCAATGGAAGTACAATGAATGGGGCCAAAACATTAGCACATTTCTGATGTCTGAACAAAAGGATTAGCATTTCAACTTAGAATTGCCACCTTGGAAATTTTGAAGAAGTTGTCCCTTCCCTTCCCTGAGACTTGGTCCTTCATCCTTGAAGTTGGTGTTCTTCAGAATCGTTTCCAGGCTCTCTGCTTTTCATCTCACGATGAAGGGCGAGTTTGTTGTGAACAAAAAGGGATACTTTTGTCAAATTAATGGCTTAATGTGCCTTTTTAGTTTTAATTTAGTTCTTTATTCTTATTTGTACAATGAATAAACATCAATTTTCTATTGCTTTTGATATCTTTCTCACTAGTCAGTTCAGAGAGTTTCTACTGGCTTGATCTGAAGGACGCTACAATTCTCGGACTCCCAAGGATTTTTACACAAGATTTTTTAAGTTTTTCTATTGCATTCTCTCTCCCCCTGCGAGCAATGTTACTCCATGGAATGTAAAGAGCTTCTTCAGTGTGGTCCAATGGTCTCCCTATGAAAAAGTCATTATTTCAACTCTTCAACCAACATTGTTTTGATAAAAGTTTTCCCGGAAACAGTCAACTTTTCAATTGAGCAACAGGGCATTCTAAGGACTCTGACAGAGACTTTGAATGGGTACACATCTCAGTTCAAAAGACTGTATCTCGCTGCAGAAGTAAAAAATGAATTGCCTAGCAACAAACCGTCTGCTTCTGAGGTTTTATTTAACAATATTTAAATTTGGAATATGATTCAACTGCTAGCAGGTATTTTTCATGTATTCAGTGATGATATCAAAGCCTCGACTTCTGGCACCAGTATGTTTGTATTTCAACTGCGTAATAAATTAAAATGTAGCCGCCAAGGGTCGCAGGAGTGGTTGCGGACTTCGGGGGTATTTAGCCCTCCCGAAACATTTCCCAGAAAACACAAATTTCTAGTTTTAGTTCACAAAAAGCAAATTTTTCCGACTTTTATCACATATAAAAAAATAATTTTTCCCAAGTTTTCATTTTTATAATAATTCTCGCAAAATTGTAAAGGTTTGCATTCGAAGCAAGTTTGTATACTACGTATTCAGGCCTAATTTTTTTGGCTTAGAGTCATCTCCCAAATCAGCGCGGCGGCGTGCAAATGATTTTTGGGGCTGGGTTTACAGAATGCACTCTTCATTCTAGAAGTGTTTTTGGGTAAGACCCTCTCAGCCAAAGCAAAGAGTGTGCCTCAAACAGGCTTTCCATTCATTTTGACTGATACATAATACAAGTTTGGGTGCTCCTTAAACTCGTTCATCATCTCCAGAATGCCGGTTTTGCTAGGATCCCCTTAAGGTAAGGGGCCCTTAGTTTTTGAACTTAAAGCAACTTCAGTTCGTTATGCCACTTGGTCTCGCCCCCAGAACCCATATTTAGACACATCCAGCTAAAGCTACCGTGGCTATACCGCTGCAACAGCAAGTTAATCTGTACTTTGAAATCAATAAGAATACAAAACAAAACAATTTGAGCAGACAGTTAAATTTCAGAAACTGCGAATAGTAAATTTCATTATTTGTATAGACCTGCGAAAGTATAATTTGACAACAATATCGCATAACCCCTAATTAAAAAGTAACAACAACTAGACGAACAGTGAAAAGGATGACATCAACTAATTTAGACTAATCTGCTAAATTAAATAAAGAAACTATCCCAATAACATGTTTTTTATAAGAAACTGGTTTGCAAGAAAATTGTCGTACTCGGCTCCTAAAAATGTTAAGACCGTTCAGTAATGAGTTTTTTAGCCTAGGAAAGTATTTAACTGTGATTTATCAATTTCAGAAATCGCTTTCTATCACGTAGAGAAAGAACTCCTTTTTATATTTCATTAACAAATTGTGATTATTTGTCAAAACCAATTTCAATTCTTCCTGGGCTTTAGCAGTTTCTAAACTAGCTTTGATTGAGACTCGAACCGAATCTGTCCTTTGCGACCATGCTTTATGTATTTACAAGTTCTCTTAAAGCTGCAGGCAAATAGACAGAAAAAGTTCTCCAATCGCAATGTTTTCAGTAGACAAGCGGCGCTGATTGGGCAACCTTTACAGTCACGTGCTTCCATTTCTGATTGGCCTATTTCAATCATCAACTGACTACATTAAATTCTTTGTTTTGAGTTTTCGATTACATATTCGAACGTTTAATACTTTGAGAGTATCATGAGCAAAAGCTAAAGTATATTTTAGAATGTTTATTTTTCAAAGGCTCTTAAAAATGGTTGATATTAGGTTAAGAAAGTTCTAAGAAAAATTGAGTACTAGTATCATTCCAACCTTTCTAAAACGCGTAAACGTATGTTAAAAATATTGTTTTCTTTCCCTTGTATAACTAAATAATATTTACCTTTATATGACTATATCTAGCAACGAAATTATCATTAAAATATTGCCAACTAACGCTTGGATAACATATTGTCCAATGTACAATAAAGAAATTGACTTGCTACTTCATGTAAACTGCACCCTCCATCTGGTCGGTTGCTCACATTCCCCCATGTCTTTTTCCATACAAAAGCAGTTATAAGTGGTATCAGGATGGAAACCCAAAATGTCCCGTTCTTCATGGATCCGAAACGAAAAAGTTGATTCACAGCTTCCAATGAAGTACCTTCCGTGAGCTGCAATCCATTGATCAATAATTGCAATTCCTCCGTCGCCATATTTGCGTAACGCTTCCGGTGACGGCCTAAATCTGTGAAGTGGTATTTTCACTTTTGACTGAAGCTCTTCCACCTCTAAAATAGGAGAGAATATCTTGAGTAGACACGACTTTAAAACTAATCAAAACGGCCTAAAAAACTGCAACTGAACTACACTCCTTTATCTACAAAACACTTAACATCTCCAGCACTGAATGTTTGAAAACCTCAAGGTTACGCAAAGGTTTCTCATTTTATAGGATCGTTGGTTAGACTGTTATACGATCTTTATGTGTAACTCAATTCTAAGCAAAAAATTATCCCACAAAACACCTTAACAAACCGAGCTTCTAAAAGAAACATTTTTCTCATTTTTCTTTAAAAGAAACAAGTTATAAGAAACGGTACGCTCAATTTTTCTAAAATTAAGAAACAACTTTACTCAAATTGAAAAAAGCTAAGAAACTTTGATAATTTGCAGTTTTAGTTTTCCGAGTTGACACTCGAAACAGTCTTGACATTGAACATCACTGTATATTGCAACACTACACATGACATGCAGTTTGCATCCATTCTCAGAATTTTCTATTTAAAAATTTGTTTTGACTTCAACTTGACATTGATGAAGCTCAATGAGCTTGTTTACAGATCTCAACAAAGTTAGTCATTCTAGGAAAACAAAATTCCTTGATCACTTTCTTAGTTTATCTCCGAATGCGAGTGAACTATTTACTTAACCTTGGAAACACGTTTAAAAAAATTCATTACCTAAGAACTTTAAGAAAAATTTAAGAAACTTTAGATAGCAAAATGGCCAGAAAATTTAAGAAACTGCCTAGCAGCACCGGACCTTAGTTTCTTATAAAAAATACGTGTATCTACTTTAAATTTAATAGGCCTCCACCCTCTAATAAGCCCCCCTTTCCTAGAATAGGCCCACATCTACAAATTTAACTTTACAAATAAGCTTTGTGGCTTTATTCGAGGATACACTCATTTTTTATAAGAAACAAAGGTCGATGTTGAGTACTCCAGTTTCTTAATGTTCTGGAAATTTCAATACTCATTGTTTCTTAAGAGTTTCTTAATTATAATGTCATGAATGATGTTATGAAATGTTTGTAACCTTTTTTCACGTCAAGAGATTCGCTTCCGTTCTGATGCTGAAATTTAGATGTGGAAAGTATATTTTTATCCATTGTGTCTTAAGTTCTAGGCCATCAGGGCAATCATGTTCTTGGGTTTTACACAATTTCGTTGTTCTCAGTTTTATCACGATTTTATAGTTTCTTAATTTTTTTGCTTCGAGTACTGAATTTTCTTAATTTTTTCTGACTGTCCAGTACTCGTTTCTTACAGCCAGTTTCTTGTAAAAAATGAGTGTAAAGAGAAATAAGACAGGGAAATGAGTCATTGAAATTACCACGGAAATTGCAATCACTTTCAGGTTCAGGAAGGGCAAGCTGTTGAATTGCTCAGAAGGGACCACACCTAGCATATTTTTGTGGCAAAAAGGAGGTTCAAATTTCAACCATGGAATGCTCATTTCGACTGGTGACCGCATGGAGTTTCGAGCGAAATTAAAAAATGGAGCGATGATCGCATTGCAGTAAGCGTGAAACTCGGAGTAGCAACTTACAAATAGGCGATCTGTTCTTTACACTAAAACCTATGTTAATTATTGAATAAGAAATATTTGAAATATTTGAAGTTTGCTAACGGAATGCTGTTACTCTGACTTGGTTCAAAAAGTTATGAACAGAGACTAAGAAAGGACCTGTGCTTTAGTAGCCATATTTCCTAAAGTTTCTAACACATTTGACTGATTTTGCACATTTCATGATCCATTGCATGAGGTATTTCATGATGCATTTTCAGCTAATGCGATCCAAATTAAAAAAACTCTAAATGTAGGTCTTCGTGACATCACTATTTTCGAACTCTCTTTTGCCGGCCTAGTGACAAAGGCAGGTGTTATTGTTCGACTTGTGAGACAAACGTCTCTTGATCAGGCAACCAAAAATGTATGCAATTAACTATTTAATACACTCAAAAGACTGGAAAATGCTGATGCAGACGATGTTTTCAAGAACCTTTTAATTCTTCAATGGTTTTGATAAAAGGGTCACAAGAGAAACCCTCACAAGAAACATCAGGCTGAAAATTGCCCAAAAATAAGAACAACATAAGAAACAAGACAGGCAGAAATTCAACAAAACTCGAGAAATAAAAGACCAGCAGCAACAGAAAAAAACAGAAAGCGATAAGCAAGATAGCATTAATTACTTGATGAAGCACATGTTATGACAGGAAACTACCATGCACACGAAATTCCATTAAAAAATAAGAAACAAAATAAGAAATACGTTAAGCTGAAATTATGCGGAAAAATAAGAAAGGCCAGGCTGAAACTGGAGCCAAGTTTTTTTATTAAAAAAACGTGTATTCAAATCTGATCTGAATGTATAAAAACAATTTTGCTTCCAATGTACTTGAAATTTCTATTTGGAAATAAACGTAAAAAAAATTGGCACAAAAGGCTTTTGGATTAAGGGAGAAATTGCAGGAAATAGGTCTATAAATACACGAATGTCAACGACTCAGGCTCCGACAGATACAATGGAATCAAAACACCAAACGGTACGCAATACAATTGGTAAACCGTCAAATTCCGGCCGCTGTATCCCACAATGGATAAATTTGAGAGCAACTAGTCATCAACGAGGAACTTCATTTAACACTCCTTTCAGCCTATGAAACGTCACCATGGCAACCTAAATATTTTGTTAAGTTACAGGTGTTACTGTTGTTGCCAAAAAAACTTGTTCGGATCCAACCATTTTTTAAAAGAAATCTTCATACAATCATAAAACCCTACTCAAACATTCTAGATCTTTTCGATAATGTGACAAAATAATTTTTCTAACTTTCAACGAAAAAAGTGCAACTTCTCAAAACTTGTATAGATTTTTAAATCTGAATACAAGAACAAAATACTCATAGTGATGATAATTGTAAAATCTTGTACAGGCAAGGATTTATTTTCTTTTAGATGTTTGGAATCTGTCTACATCACAACTAAAGATTCCGACTTGTTTGGACATAAATAATTTTCCTTAGCTTTACATTGGCATGAAATACCTCTCAACATGGAATATCAGTTGGATATGCTCAAAATTGGACGAGATGATATTGCCAATGAAGTATTTCAAGTTTACTAACGGATCACTGCAATTCTGCTGGCTTGGTTCATAAAGTTATGAATTGAGACCAAATTACAGAGGTTTGATGAGGCAAGAGCTTGTGCTCATCTGGTCATATCTCAGCCAATTTTTTAACAAAATCAACCAATTTTGCATTGTTAGAGGTATTTCGTATAATTGTTCGGGGTTTACTCAAAATTGAAAATATCTTAACACAGCCTTCGTGACGTCATCACTTCGGCATTCTGTTATCCGACGTTAACGCTCTGACGATTGTCGGACGAAAAGAAATTTAGTATGAATTTCCAAACAATTTTCAAATTTTATTGTTCACATCGAATACGTCATAAACAATGATAAAGTCAGCAGGTTAAAAGCTGAAACAACATCAGGGAGATCCTTTCCAGCAGGTCAAACCACGCTTATTTCAACTTTGCCGTCATGTTTTAATAATTAAGCTCAGAAGAAGATTTCTTGAACTAATCGCTAGAGGAAGTAATTTTAAAATGGACACCAACCTTTGTCGCTGCCATCAGTAGCAAGGAATACAGCTTCAAGTTTTGTTTTCTTAAGCAGGTTTCTTATTTGCTTGGCGACCGCTTTTATTGATGGTACTCCTTCTCTGCCACTGAACACGAAATCTCCCCTTCTCATATGAACAGCCAAGTAGTTGCCCCCTTTTGCGGACCCATCTTTTGGAATCTGTTCCCTCCAGTCTTTGTCGTTGTACGGAGTGACGTCACCTTCGTCCGTTGAATCGAGAACTTTCTTGCGAAAATCGTCGGCTTCTCGGCGAAGGGGTTTTGCAAATACGAGACTCCGCCGGGCCTGTAATAAGACAATATTCTGCTTAATTTGTTTAAATACTATATCAAAATTTATCATTCCAAGCGGAAAAATACCCGAGACCACATAAAAAGAGGAAGGAGGAGAAGCGGGTCCTGAAAACCCATGATTTCAAAAGATCATTACCTTGGAAATTACCCTTAACAATTTATTAACCAACCTAGCAAATTTATGATTAAGGATAATTTGTGTTTTTTTATGTGAATGAACTCATTTGATCAACAAAAGCGCATATTCTTACTTAGCAGATAAAACTAGTGTTGTGGATGTGAATACCCTACTGATCCAAATCAAAGCCAGGCTTTCATTACAAAAACAAGGTTTTTTAAATGACCAGTCGCTAATCAGAACCCACTGATTGTTCCATTTTGACGTTTCTTTCCAAATTACAGTCAAAAAACGTACATCAAAATCAAGACAGAAGACAAAGCAAGGACAAATAAAGAGTGACAACCAAATGTAGTTTGGAATGTCTCTCGATCCACAAATTTGGAATGGTTTACCACAGAAAATAAATCTGCAGAAAATCTGACCCAATACAAAAGATTAATTATAAACTGGGACAAGGAAACCTGTACATGCAACGTATGCAAAACTTAATGATTTTATTGTAAATTTGTATTTGAAAAATATTAAAAATTGTTGATTTAATATGTATATTTTGTAAATAATCGAATTAGACAAGTTACGATTACAAACAAACAAAATGCATTGTCACGCATTGGCTTGTGATATATTGATGCTTTGGTTGAATTTTATAGGAAACTTGAACCTGTAAAAGAAACTCTAAATTTGGCTGCTCATTTCCATATACAGTGTTACAAACATATTATCACAATTAAAAGATTTGAAAACCATTTCAAGTCAATATTTGAAAGACTGAATCTTTAATAATCTCACAAAGACGGAAATTTGCAGGTCTACCAAATTCATTGCATACCCTTGGTGTAAAGGCCACATTTAACCCAATTTCGCAAGTGCTGGATCTCAGCACATTGCTATTTCTGTCAGACTTCAGCTGGTTGTTTTGCACAATAGCCTTTTCTGCAAAACAAAGGACCATTGCTATCTGAGGGGCAATGACCTGAATGGATCAATGACCCCTAGCTAGTATATGAGAATAGGTCATGTCTTAACAACCAAACCTCTTGGGGTCATGCAAAGAGTACAATTATATAAAAATAGAAGACAGTCACTGGTCGTGTTCCATTCATCTTGCAGTGGGAGGATCACTACATACAGAAGTGATGACCTTCTCATTACTTTCCTCCAGTCTACTCATTGAACATCAGGGGCTACCTCTTTATTACTGAGATCCTGATAATTTCACCCCTTACCTTATTGAAACCATAGTTCACATAGCTCTTTTTAT
This sequence comes from Rhopilema esculentum, assembly GCF_057945365.1. Lineage (NCBI taxonomy): Eukaryota > Metazoa > Cnidaria > Scyphozoa > Rhizostomeae > Rhizostomatidae > Rhopilema > Rhopilema esculentum. Next base: position 13,726,109 of record NC_142830.1, read on the forward strand.
TTTGTTCACTCACTCCTAAATACTGTAGTCTCCAGCTCAATGCTTGTTTTTGGATAGTAGAAGGTAATGTAGCTAAAGATAACAAATTGGCTATCATACTTCAAAGTTTGACAGTGGAAGCCCTACTTGGAATCTCCTCTGAACACAGCCAAAAGAATCACTGATTACAAATATTTGGTAACAAAATCAGGGGCTCCGATGCAGGCTGGAAAATAGGGGGACCAAGGGGAACTTAACAGTCACAGCAAAAGATTTTGAAAAATGGTACACAAGAGACAAAAAATAACTGAGCTAGACTTACCCTCCAGAATTCTGAATCCCCATATCCAATGTGTAACACTTCTTCAAACCTATCTATTAGTATTGATCTAAAAAATTAAAGGAATATTTTGTTACAATAGAAATATAAACAAACATCTCCCAAGTTCATACTCAACATACTATATTCACTGGATTTTCATTACCAAATTGAACAGATGACTCTTGTACCCCACTGGGCCCCACTGAGAAACAAACCCAAATAATATTTACAAAAACTGGCTGAAAACTAATAGTAGTAAGCAAAATACTTGAAAAGTTGCCAACTGCAAAAAAGAAAATTTTTATTGAGGGGAATATATGAACTAATCTTGAAATTCAGAGCAGCCTTTCTAACAACCTGCTTTGAATTTCAAACTATTTAAGATGCAATTGGTTTGAGCTTATTAAAATTAAATCACAAGTTTCCACAATTTATCAATATTAATGAGATCCTTCTGTTGCAAGAGAAGATTCATCTTCAAAATTAGGATCAGTGTCTTAAAGCAGATAATACCAAGATCTATGATATTCATCAAAAAATCTGCTTTTTAAAGCTATTTATAACAAGAAGGGGGAAAATACAGTACTTTCTGTGTTCAGCATAGAAAACAATCTGTATTTAAACAATGCAAATAATAATAGACTGTTCTAAAAACATTTAGTTCTGTAAAATATGATCCGTTTTTGCAATGATTTCAAATAGGTAGTTTTCATTTTTTTCATTTTTCATTTCCATCAATCTATTATATATACAATTTAGTACATATCACAATACAACTTGATACAACTACAATAATGACAAATTTATCACATCAAACAAACAAAAATAAATATGAGACTGTATATATATATATAAAGTAGACTGATTAAGAAGGAGCTCTCTAACTAATCTAGATAAACTAATCCAGAGAGAGCGTCCCCCCCCCCCCCATAAAAGAAAACTTTAAAAAAAATTGTTATTTAAAACAACAACAAATATATATATATATGAATATAAATACAATATATAAATGAACCAGATAAGCCTCATCAAATTCACTAATTAAGCATAGGAGTCAATAAAGTAGGCTTTTAATTTAGATGGAAAAACAGAAATTGAAGCAGCAACTCCTACAAAAAGCGAAAGAGCATTCCATAATTTTGAGCCAAAATATTGTACTGTTTTGAGGCCATAAAGGGTTGTTTGTTTCAAGCAAATGAATAGATCACCTTGGGTGGCCTGAGGAGTTCCAAACCTATGAACAGAAAAATCCGGCGTGACAGACAGTTTTCCGCTACAACCATTGTGCTGAAATTACTTTGTGAGTTTTAAAAATTGGAGTTTATTCTGCAGAAATATAAACATCTAAAATGTGTTTTTACAAGATTGAAACACAGGCCATGACATTTTAATAATCCATGATTGTTATAAATAAACATTATAATGTTGCTATCATTGGAATAATGACCCAAATCTTTTGTTATGAAATTGTTAAAAAATTTGAATCTTGACAATGAAGCTGAGCCAGCTTTCAGAGGAAAACATCTGGGTATGAAAGGGATTTTTCAACAATGTTGGCAACAGGTTTTTGCATTGAAATATGTGACAAAAATGATTATGAAAAACTTGTTCATGATAATAAATGAATGGTATAGAACTAACAAGGTGGGAGGAGGGAACATTTTTCAACTATTTTGATATTTCCATCCCTCAAAACCAATGCATGGTTTTAGCCAGTATTTGTGCTCGGAAAGGGTTGAAAACAACTTTGTTGGAAATCAAGTTACCAACTTCGGGAAATCTTAAAGGAAAGATTTAAAATTTGGGATATATTTACACACTAGAGAAAATCCGAAAAATATCTTAAATGACCTTAAGACAGGTATATTGCAAGAGCCAAGGATCCATGCAGGGCCGCCGGATGCAGGTTTGGGGGGGGGGGGGCAAAAGAAATAAAAAGGGCACAAACATATATTTTTTTGTAACATTGGTTATTGCCAAAGTAGGACAGCTTTCATGGTAATTCGGAAATTTTGAAAAAATAACACATTGAAAATGGCTATTTGCTTCATTCAGTAGGCACGTACTCTAGGGCATACTTAATTGTATAATTCCTCATGGATGTTAAAGTTTTTGTTTGTGTAAACCTTTTGTCAATGTATGATTAATATTTTCATTAAAATTCGATTTACTTATTATGTTTGATTTTTATTGTAAGTGGAGATCGTGGCAGGCTTACATCCTTCCCCAATACTTATGGCAGGTGCATTATATTCGACAAATATTCCGTTTAATTAAAACATACTAAAAAAATAATTCCACATTAATGCAACCATTCATATAAAAGTAACAAAAACTTACAAAATTGAAAGGAATTATCAAATTTTCAGGCTTTATCTCTTCCAAAATTTAGCAAGGCAACAAATAAACAGCTAAGTTGTTATCTTTAGACAAATTGAATTTTCCAAGATTATATACACTGCAAAGTAGTACACTGGTAGACCTACCGTATTCTCTCTAATGAGTGCTCCCTTTTTGGGCAAAAGTGCTCATTAAAGATGGTGTTGCAAATTCAAATTTTCAAGATGCTACGTCAGTGTTTAAGCAAATCAACGAAGGCTCCTACTCGGAATAAATTGACATCTTGTAAATTTTTTTGCTTTAACAAGTATGATGTAAATGCAATATCAATTTTTGTAAAAAACAATGGTCGTTTGAATTTCAAAGCTTTGTTTTATTGGTGGATATCTATCTATCTTCAATGAGCACCCCTTTCCAATGTGCACCCATCTCTAATGAGTGCCCCCCTGTGAGGCCAAAAAATAAAATGAGTGACCCTGGCGTTCATTAGAGAGCCCCCCTCTCAGGCCAAAAAATAAAATGAGTGACCCTGGCGTTCATTAGAGAGAATACAGTGTGTAACCAGCTGAGAAACAACTGGCGACACTTGAGGAAATTTTTCTCGCCAAAGAGACAGTCTCCTTTGCAGTAGATGTTGTTAGAAATTGAGAATCACTGGAACAACGCCTTGATTAAAGTTATTTTACTTGGCGTCAAAAAGAAAACTATCTGGCTTTGAAAATAGTACACAAAATATTTTTTTCAGAAAGGGCACTTTTCACACTCTTTCAAAACAAGGGGGCCTGTGCTGCCATGCCCCCCCCCCCCCGCTCTGGTGGCCCTGGCATGTCAAAAATATGATTGAAGAGGGAACAAAATTACTTGTGAGTGGGCCCCGAGGGATAGTTGCAAGCAAAGCTATTGGCATGAAAATTTTCTTGGAAACGTTTGCGGCAACATTCCATTTAGGTTCTCTCAGATGCTATGAACTCTGCAATGTCACTATCAAAATTTCATATTTCATATCTCTGTTGGACTGTTGTTTTGTAAAAAGAAACATTTCTTCAAACCCATATTTTCTGTAGGGCTGCCTTCTTACAGGAGGCTGGAGGTCTTCTTTCACAATCACTATCAGTTGTGGCTTTCAATCTTGCTTAGTAAATTAGAAAACTCTAAATATGATGATTCATTAAAAGTACAGAAGAAAAAACAGCATATTTTAGGGGATCACAAAAAAGCTCAGTGGTTGAAATTATCAGGCTCAACTCCTATCACTGAGCACCAAAAAATAATTCTTGATCAGCATAATTTGTCTTAAAACACAAATTCTAGAACAAAACATAAATTTCACTGAAGGGAGTAGAAAGTAAGAGAAAAAGCAAGAAATAATGTTTAGGTCCTCACAACAGATCGGACTTGGGTTTTCCCTAACAGTAATATCATAAAATGAAACTTTTGTATTTAGAAGGATATTCCTGAATCGATTTAGGCATTGAAAACTTAATGAAGATGTTGGCACAAGACCATAATTCCTTTTGTTTAATATTGTGTTCTTGCAGCCAATTATGCAAGACAGTTGTTCTGGATCTGTTCTGTATCAATGTTCAAGATTCAATTTGCACAGCCTGGTATTTTCTTAATAAGTCATATTTTCGCAGTTGTTCAGCAAATTATAATTATTTTGTCTGGCACTGCTGATATTTTCAATTTGCTGTTGTGTACATGGCTGTTTGTCAGACCTTTCCATGAAGAAATTTTCACAAGTGTAATGAATTGCTCATGTAGATGAGCTTACAAAGGTAATTTCCAGTCTAACAATATTTGTTAAGGGTATGTCCTCCAGGGCTTGAAGGGGGGATAAGGGTACAGTAACTTTTGATTTTCTATATGCAAGGTTACCCCAAATTTTTGAAAGAATATATGATGTAGAATGAATAGCAAAAATGTGTTGCTTTCATTGGCAACTTGATATTTCACTAGGGTATACCACAATTTATATAGGAACAAACTTGTCTGTTATTTCTCTTCCTATCTCTGGTTCCACAGCCCATACTAAGATTTTAGAATCAAAGATCAAACTTGCATTTATGTGCAAGGATGGCTCATTTCTAGGAGTGAGGATGGCTTAGTTGTTAGAGGCAAGGGTCCGAGGTTTCGAGTCCCTGGCATGGCCAAACTTTCACCCAGAGTGGGAAGAGTCACCAGCTCTCTGTAATTCCAGGCATAGAAATGATGAGGTGTCGTTACATCGAGAGGAAGGACCAGGACACTGCTCAATAAGCATAGCTTCTCAGTGTCCTAAAAGCTACCTTTGGATGCTAGATAGCAATAAATACAAATGCGTCTCAGAGAATGAAAGTTTATGACAAGACTTATAATAATATGCATAACCATTTCAATTATGCGAGTCAAATGAAAACCTCTTTCTACTGATTGCTCTACATGGTAGCAAAGCTTGTTTAGGCAACTACATTTGCTTATTTAGTGTGCAATGACATGCAGCTAATAGCCTTTAGACTAGCAAACTTTTCTGCCTTTTCAAACGCTTAACTGATGACTGACATGACAAATAAATATGTGAACCTTTCCAGTTTCCAAAAACAAAAACTTGTTTACCTCACATTTTTTGACACAATGTATTCACTTAATATCTTTGCTGTTCCTTGAACAGATACACATTTAAAATCCCTTCCATAGACGTTTTCTAGGCCCCAAAAGTATCCTTGATATGTGCCATCGGAATCTTTCCAATAGACTGACTTGTCTTTGCAATCATCTTCCTCTATTTTTTCATCCCATCCATTACTAAATCCATCAGGATGCCTCTGCAAATACACGATCAGATCGATTCCTGGACTTTTATTTATTCTAACAAAATCTTGAAACTCAATAACAGACACATATTTATTTATATTCTTAATATCGAAAAACTTTCTCCAAGGTAAAGCATTTTCCTGTCGTCCTGATTTCCAATGATACAATGTTCTCCATGGTGGGAGTACCAAAACAATGTTTTCCCCTTGAGATTGTAGAAGCTTAACTAGGTTAGCAACTCTAATAAACACATCTCTTCTAAGATTAAAACCTTCTCCGGGATTGACTTCATAAATCAAATATTTTTCAACACTCATAGACTTGGTATCATTCAATTGTTGACCTAACCGAAAACTGGGAACTGACGCATCTCCATCATCATTATCTTCTCCATAAACCAGCTTTCCATTTATGAAACATATGGCTAATGTCAATAAAAGTGTCTCTTTGAGAGTCATACTTTTTGATACAAACTTCTTTCCTCAGTTCAACAAAGGCAACAAACTTTTCATTGAGATAAAAGCAGCGGCTTGACACAGTTGACACGTTTCCAAGCAGCTGTCATTATGAATAGGCCTCATAACAGTAACTATCAAAACATGGATGGCATGGAAAAGAGATTGGTTGCTAAAACTAAATTGGCCTATTATTGAGATTTACAAAAAACTTGTTCATAATGTTGCCAATTTTAAAGCTTGTAACCTTCAGAAATTTAGTACAAACTGCTAAAAATGTATGAATTGATGCGTAGGCCGAATTATTTTTAAAGTTATCTTAGCCAAGGAACTTTCCAAACAGAAATGTAACTGATATGTCAGCCTTGGCATACTGCAATAACATAATTTTTCAAAGAAGGATTGTGGCTAAGAAATCTTAATTTCAAGGTCAAGATTAGTCAGTTTATGTAGCTGAAGTGACAACCTTTGAGAAAACAACAAATAAAAATTTCCCTAAAATTGTGTTTTCTGGCAACAAAATTCGTTGGAAGCTATTGCGCATGCTCAACAAAGCTATCTTATTGTCTTCAGTGAGGGCTGTGAGGGTCAGCTCAAGATCTTGGGAGCAGAGCTTACATGGGAATAAATCGACTAAGTATGAAATGTATTTTTATTTATTTATGTTCTGGACCATTTAAACGTTTTTGTATTAGCTCTTGCTTTTCTAGTGGGAAAATCCCATGTAGTTGATTCGTTGCTGTTCGGTTTTTCCGAGTGAGTTGAGATGGCCTACTTTCGACTTGGCAATGAGTAGCTAAGTATCTGCTTTGTAATCAATTTTCTGCAGTTTTGTGTTGATAGATTTCAGATTAATTACTACATCATTTATCTAAAATGCTTCCTTAGCTCAGGCACGATGTGAAGGTTTTGGGTACCATGTTATTTTTTTATTCTCAAGTGTGAACTTTTGCTGGGGAACATTGATACTGCTGTTTTTTTCGTGTCTGTTAAATTTTTGAAAAAATATTATTTTGAAAAAAAAACCTAATTGTTTCATTTCAGTTTTCCATGGCAGGTAATGTTTTTGTTTGTTTTTATATTACCCTATTACCATAAAGGAAATCTGTATGTACAAGCATTCTTTGTACAAACATATTTGCAAAACTGTGCATGCCTAGAGATTTGTCTTTTGCTCCTTACATACTTTTTAGACTTTTTATGTTGCCTACAGAGAAATATTTAATTTGATTAACGAATTGTTTGGTTTGTTTTCAAGGAAAGGGACTTTATTTCCATAATTCAAGTCCAAACAAGTTGAACTTCATGATGGAGGGCCTGGGCAATAGTGGAAGCAAAACGGCGCATGCGTGGAGGGTGTTGGATTACTACAATTACGTCAAGGTGCTGACTTGTGTCGTACGAAGGCCATGCAGCGATCCGCCATGACAGTTGCCCTGTTGCACGCCTAAATCGTCGATTTACGCAATAAAATCAAGCTTTAAAGTTGGAGAAATTATACTCAATACCTGGATGCATTCATTTTGTTTTGCTCTTGGATATTCAGGAATACAGAAAGTCAAAATTTTGCGTGAAACGAGCGACGAATCTTCGCGTAGCGAGACCGATTGATTTCGACTCCATTTGATTCCGTGGCGGTCACGTGCTCCGGCCAGCCTGTCCGCTTTGAAAGTTGAGCGTGAAATGATGGCAAGGTTTTGGGACAACCCAAAGGATTACATTATTTAGGATGATGCAATCAATCAGTCATTTGGTATTAAACACAGTTTTATATTTTGAAAGGAATACTACGCGTAGATTGAATAAATTTTGCTTTGGTTTGTTGGTTCGGGGAAGCCTCCTCTTCTGAGTCAAGTTGCGTGGTCTCACCCATTATCGATTCGGTCAGTGTTTTGTGCATGGCGCTCATCATTTTTGTACATTCATGGCGCCCGCTCTAATTGAGGCAGCGGCATCCGTATCGCAGAATCCGAAACGAAAATTTGACTTCATAGAGACAGATTTATTGGAAGGATTGGCAAACGACTTAACGAAAGAGAGAGGAATTACATCAACTACTGCAGGCCGCATTTCGGAAACAAAGCCGGGCAGCGGCCGTCCTTCAACGCAAGTCGCGGAAAGGGCTTGGAAAAGCCAAGTCGTAAACAAGGAAGATTTAAGTAAATTGTATCAAAAAAATATAATTCAAATGGAAGCTACATCTGACAATCACGGGAACATTGAAACTAGAAATCCTTCATTGTTGGATTGCGAAAATACTGATCAAAGTACAGGCCCCAACATTGGGGCTACATCAGAAACATGTGCTCGATCCGAAGTGGAGGGCGGGAAAACCGAGGGCAGTAGGAGTCAGCCCTATGTAGAATCCACGCCATACATTGCGTTGAAAGCAAAAACAAGCAAAGCAAATGACAAATTTAAGTCTCTAGATCGTAGGGCACGATGTTTAAAACAACGCTTGAGAAGTTTTCAAAACAATCGCCTGTTTTCGCATATAAAGACTCAAGCACTCTCCCTCGATCAATCTAGTAAAACGCCAAATGACCCGCGAACAAAAATTGACCGAAAATCGAGTGATACCATGACATTGGTAAACGATAAGAATAAAAGTCCAGTTTCTTTTGGCAGAAGCAATGAGGCAAATCCATCGTCGAATGGAATATCCAGCCCGAGTCTAATGTCATTGCTTAGGAACGAATCTGCGAGGAAAACAGTGGCACAGGCCCCGAGCCCCACGCTGGATGCTAGGTCGGACCTTTCTGAAAGAAATAATGGATTGAGCAAAACAACAACAGAAAAAAAGAAGGAAGTGTTTAGTATCCTAACAGATGGTGTGAAGGAGATCATGAATCTGGAAGATGCAGATGCAACGGATCCGGAATCCGATGAGGATGATATTATAACTCCACACATTAATGTTGGCCAAAGTGAAAGGGTTTCAAATCAAAGGTATGTTATATAATTTTAATTATCATTATCTTTTTCATGTATGGTTGAAGGCACAGTGGGTACCATTGTATCAGAAATTGTGTTATTTATTATCAGTTACATTTTTCCAGGTATAATCAGTCTTATTTGGTCAGTTATACCAATCAATAAAAAAATTCAGAAAAATTTATTGAAGTTCAGATTTGAATTTGAAAAATTTAAAGATTTAAAATTTAGGTCTTTAGAAAATTCAAAAGATTTACGAAACATGTTTCTCTTAAAAAAGGGAGAGTTTATGCTGTCAGCACCAACATATAAGAACCTTGGATTTAAAGAAGCTGTAGATTGAAATATGTCATTAACTAAAAGCTTGCTGTGCTGGCTTGCTGTGCTCTGGAGCATATAACAGCCTGTCTGTAGATTATGGCAGCTCTCGACGAGATCTCGCTTTAGTAAATTTGCTGTGCAATCTCTTTTTTTGGTGTGCAGCTCTAAACTGTCCTGGTGCCATGCGTCTGCAATGCTCTGCAGACTGGTATAACAGGATGCTGCCATAGAGCGAGGGGCAATTCACTCTTGCAAATAGCGTACAAGATTTTCCCTAAAACAAAAGGATTTCTGGGGATTTTCAGTTAAAACAATAGGATTTTCATGAAAAGTGTACAAGATTTTCTTGGAGTGATTTGCCCCTCGCCATAAAGTATGTTTTGACTTTTGGATAGTGAATTCCACTCCCCCGACAGTGTACTGCAGAACCCCTTCTTATAAGAACCAAATCGGCCAGAAAATTCAAATGGATGGACTTGAAAGGATGATCACCTGTCCAACATTTTTTGTTTTCTAAATGCACTCAAGCCTAACTTTTGGTTTTCTTAATGTGTGATAACTGCCAATTTTTAACAAACTATTTAACAAATGCACCAATAATTTGGCATGGACAAGGGTGGCCTGTGATTGAATTATATAGTTAGGAATTTATTTAGTCATGAAAAAAGGAAGTTTCATCTTGTCTTTAACATTGGAGAGTAGAAATTCATTAACTGTGTTCTTTTTAAACACTTTGATGTTTTGGTGGCTGTGGTTTTAAGTTGACATTTGATTTGTATTAGTGTGTTGTTCATGCAACAAATTTCCTCCTTCACCTAGTCTTATGCTTCCACGGTGCCTTCCTGGCAAGCTGTGTAATAGAGCTTTTGCCATATTAATTATTAATTCATGGCTTTGGATACCAAATCCTCTATTTTCCAACATATATATACATGTTACAGGCTTATGCTGAAAAAGCTCCTTGTCACAAAATGCAATGAGCTATGTTTAAAGATATCCTTGTTTTCTGCCTACTTGCCTATTTAGACCAAAAATCCCAAAGTTTTTATAAATGTAGCAGACTAAAGTCAAAACAAGTTTTCCTTTACGGTGTGACAGTGATCTATTCATTCTATATCAGTAGAGCAGGTGGCATAAAGCTTGTTGCAGATGTGATCAAAACAGCATTGGAAATCAAATGTATAATGAACCTGCACAATGCTAAAACCTTCTAGGACAAGTGTACTTTCAAAACATTTGTTTACTTTCATATGTATACGCTGATATTGTCACATGTTCACAATTTTGTGTTGACAGATACACACAATGACAGATACCTAGGGGTGGGGGGGCAAAAGGGCAGTCACTAGAAGTTGTAAGGAGTGGTTAAAATTGTTTTGTTAAATTGCATTAATACTTTCTAATGAGAAATCTTGAAATTTTTTATTCTTGTTCATAGTTGATCTGCTCAAACTTTTTGCACTTAGGAATTCTTTTTGTTAGTATTCAGATTATAACACAATAAGTTATGTGTTACTGCTGCCTTAATTTTTAAGAAAACATCTCTGATTCTTGAGTTTTGTTTGTCAAGGAAATAAAACTTGCAAGTTCGCAAAAGAAGCATTTTTTGTGTGCAACTCAATTTCTTTCAAACACAACAAGAGTTTCTTATAAGTTTTTGTTTGATCTTTTTATATTATTTTTTATTCATATTGCATAAAATACAAAAAAGGAAGAATATTGACTCTTAATATTTTGCTACCATATGCCATCATCTTATCTTACATTTAGTCTTACTCAGTTACAATTCCAATTTGCATTGCATTAGAATTCATTGAGAACTTTTAATTATGTGGCAAACCTTGGTGAACTTAACCTAAATGTCATTTTAGCCAGAGGAACGGGAGTTGTTATGATCGAACATGGGCAAAAGACAGAGTGAAAATTGGCTCAATGTGCACCTGGATCCAAGCACAAATAGCTGACCTTAGCCATAAAATCAAGAGATACGGAGACCTGCATCATCACATCAAAGCCAATAGAAAGCAGCTTGTGTTGGAAGAGAAAAGGAAGCCATCTGCAACTGGTATACAGCGACAAATAGAGGAATCTTTTCTGAGCAAAGATGACCTGAATGGTGAAACCCTACAGAGCAACATTTTTGCCAAATTGCAAGCACATAAAAATGGTCTTGCCAAAGAATTCTCTACAGACAACGAGATGAAATATGAGAAGGGGTCAGGAGCAAGAACCATACCAGTTTCAAAATTCCCTCAGCACAAGTATGTTAAGCAAAGCATTGAAACTGCATTCAGAGGTAGCAGTGTTGCATACAAGTGTACAAATCTCCCTGCTCCATTCCCTTGTGCCCAGTGTCTAAAAGCAGCTGCCACTGGCTTTGGACGTCCCTTGGCTAACATTGCAGCAGTCAACCTTGATCACAGTTATCATGAGCAGTTGTCAACAAAATATGGTAAGCCCTTTGTTTTTGTGGTTGTGTGTTTTCAGCCACCAAGCTAAAAAATCTCACTCAAAATTTGATGGTAGTCAAAAGATAGGTTGAAACTCATATCTGCAAACATTTAATAATTTATTAATTTTTGACCATTTTCATGAAAGTTAACTTTTACTACAACACATGATTTTATCTATTTACCTTTATTTGTTTATACAGTTTTGAATTGTATGTTTTATATTCTTAAACATATTAACAAGCAAGTGGAGAGCCCCTTGCAAACCAGCCTTTGCTGAAGGGCCAGCATTCTTTTATTCTTTGAAAATGAAAGTGATAATAAATTGATAGATATGCCATGTGACTCTCATATTTTAAATCTGGCTGAATCTTGACAAAGATTGTTTAAAGTAAGAAGGTCATTTGTCAGATCCTAAAAATCTTGAAATCTCCAGAAACAGTGCAAATTGTTGAATAACATTTAATTTTTTTTACCTTATTAAAAATTTGCAATACAAGTTTACAGGTAACTCTACATGCAAAAAAAATTCACAAGATTAAAGGGCAATACCCGGGAGTGCAATATACCATGACTACCTTGTAGCAAAACAGCAAAGTTGAAATTTTTATTTAGAACGGTATACTTATGCACATATCAATATTTAAATAAATAAATTGAAATATCAATGTATGAATAAATAAAGAATCTGAAAGAACTGAATATATAATAGATTTTAACCTTTTAAAATGAGAAATATATAATTATATATAAAATGACTGTTCTTCTTGTCTGTCATGGTGTGCTGGACGCTAGATTGGAAGAGCTGTACACCCTTGTGGCCTGATGATCCCTTTAAGCACAGAACTCAGAGTTGCAACTTAAATCTATCCTATTTCATACACCAATGTGTGTTTATATTTTTACATATAAATTTATATGAATTAGAAAATATTCTTGTTGACAGTGCTTCCAGACAGTTTGTTTCCTTTTCTTGTAAGGAAAACTCACTTGTTCACCTTTTACTGTTTGTTATATAAAATAATTATCATTCAAACAAGTGGTCTTGATCTTCTAATAAATTCTTCATGTGCTACATATTGTTTAGATATCTAAAACTGCACTCAGTGTGGGGATAATTTATGTGTGGATGCAATACCTGGGGAAGATTAGTTATTAGGCTAACCAGGTTTATCCTCTTTAAATAAAGTTTATCTATCTATCTATCTATCTATCTATCTATCTATCTATCTATCTATCTATCTATCTATCTATCTATCTATCTATCTATCTATCTATCTATCTATCTATCTATCTAATAAAAACTACACTCTTGATTGTGTTTTTTAACTTCTGTTATATTGTGTGTGTTCATGATGCTGGTAATTCATGAATGCTGTGGAATTTTTCTTAGCAATAACCTTTTTCAAAATTTTTATTTTACACAGATTTGCCCTTGCCTTTATTGTTGGAATCACTACTGCGCAAGGAAAAGATCTGTTCTGACAGGAAAACTTTGTCGTTGGCAGCAGATGCTAAAAGGTTTGTTATGTTTTGATCATATTTAATAAATTTGCTTTTAAAACACCATTAATAAAACTTTTCAGTGCACTTTCCCATCCACCTTTGCAAAGACGTTCTTAGTGATTTAATTATCAGTAGCAGGTGTAATAACAGATTATTTTCATTAATTTTCAATTCTTTTGGACTTTGAATTATCCCTGAATTTTGATGCAGTGTTTTGTTTGCTACCCTGTAATTGTTGTATTCAAGACTTTGTGACTGCATTATTATTTTATCATTTTAAGACTATTTTAGAGCCTGTGGTCATTATTCCTTTATCAAAAAAGTTTATTTTTTTCCCAGTGCTTTGGCTGAAAAGAAAGAAGCTGGGAACAGATCTCTGCGTGAAAGTGTCCCTGCCTCAAGAGCTCCCAGTGAGTTTTTTTATTAACGTTTTTATTTTCATAATTGTTTATTGATTTTGTACACAACTTATTGATAACACCCTAGCGAGTTTTATCAAATTCTAAAACTTTTAAACAATGTTTTGTAGTTGCATGGGCCATAGAAATGGCTCTTTCAAGGGTTCAGTATGGATTTGCAAAGAAGAGTATGTTGATCAGACTTTTGCTCTGAAATATGAAAACTTAATTAAACCCAAAAAAGATTTTTGAAATCCAACCAAACTTTCTCAAATTGTGAAAGGTTAAAGACAGTTGTTGAGAGTCATAAACACAGTCATCAGAAGAACATTCATACCTACAGGAAAGCTACAATCCTTGCCAAAAGTCTTGGTGCACTAAAGTGAAATGCGGCATAACTTTAGTAACATCCCACTCTCCTCATTGAAACAATGTTGAATAACAACAGTTCCAAAGCTTTAAATTCATCCAATGTTACTTCATCAGCTAGGGTAAGTAATAGGCTTAACAACCAACATTGTTTTGAGGGGAGGGTGGATATTTCTATATCTTAGGATCAGGAACCTTTCATTGGCTGCCGGGTGTTCCAAGGACTTTTGTCAAGGATTGTACACAATGGAGCAGATATAGTGGTATTCAAGATATTTCCTCAAAACCACCATAATTTGAGAAGTCCCACAAATGGCTATTAAGCTGGCTAATTTTAGAAAATCTTCCAAGTTTTATCTAATCCTGAACAGCGTTGTGAAACCTATTTAGAAGCAAATTTTCTGTCATGTTTTCATCCTAGTTTTTCCTTGAGGCTTATGTTAGTTTTAGGGAATTTTGGTTTCCTTTGTTTTTGTCAAATTTTTTAGAAAAAGTTATAGTCAATTTCGAGTATGTTGAATTGCATCGTCTTTAGAATTGCAACACTCTCCATATCAGTGGTGGTCTTTCATCTTGAATGTTCAATAGCATGAAAATTTAGACCGTATCGAAAAGTTCTTGGGGCTTTTCCTCATTTTTGGGAGTATACCATGGCTTGTTGAGAACAATGTAAATCGAGCGACAGAGAACCAGTCGTTTACTGTGAAATCCAGATCCAAATATCTAGGCCAATGTCTTGCTAATGGGTTGCATTGAGCGAACTCCATCGATTTGGAAAAGTTAATTTCCTTTGCCTCCGCCCTCTTGCGGCCACAAAAAGGAAATTATTAAAAATTTAGGAAAGTAGTGAATGTCAGTTGCGGAATATGACGTTTGTCGACTTTTTATACAAAGCAGAATAAGACAAAAAGTCACAAGGTACACGTCATCAATAATCCAGTCTCCCTGCCTCATCCCCCCCAGCTTTTTTCCCCTCTCTCTGCAACCCTCAGGCTTTCACAGCCTTATCTCACCCTCTTAGCTTCTCTGCCACCGAGATGCCCTTTTCCTAATCTGTCCCTCTGGGCTTCTTTGTGTCCCCTCTCTGCCACTCTCAGACTCCCCCTGCCTCATCCCCCTCTTAGTTTCTTTTTCCTCTTTCTGCCATCCCGAGACTCTTGTGGTAGTCCCTCCTTTTCGGCTTCTTTTTCTCCTTCTCTGCAACGATAAGTCTATTCCTGCCTCGCATCCCCCTCTTGAGTTTTTCACGCAAAGAACTGTTTTTGCCACACCATAATGAACATTGTGCGCACCTTGTTGCGCATTTTTTAAGAACCGCAGACCAAGAGATTTTAGAGCTTCCAGTAAAGATCTGATGGTTGTGGTTTCACAATTTTTAAAACAACTTCTATCTTTGACCCGTGTTAAGAATTCTTAATTTTTCCCTCTCCCTTTTTCTCTCGTGTTTGTTTCATATGCTGAGCGCAACAACAAATATTCTTTTCAACCAGAACTGTTATTCTTTGAAGAAATAGGAGTGTTCTTTAAATAATTAATCAATTTTGAAGTGAAGTTGAAAAATGTCAGTTGTGGACGGAAATTTTTAACATATTGTATATAAAAGATCTCATATTTCAGTTAAGTAGCCACAATAGTACCAATAATTCACCACAGCTAGAACTATTTTTTCTGTGAATTATTTGGCAACTTTCTCATTCTGTGGTCTTTGCTGAAACCATCTCCTCCGCTGCTTCGCGTGTTCAGCTTTCTCTAAGGCAAAAACATATTTACTGTATTCATTGATATGTTTTGTTTCCAGCCCTCTGCCAACAGCCTTTTTGAAAATATTTACATGACTCATTAGCCATGTTTCTTCCAAATGTATTTACATAGCATCTGCTTTCGCCACCCAGCTGAATTATCTTATCCATTCAATGCACATTTTGTCGGAAAACATTTTGTCCTTGCTTTGTGTGGCTGGTGTTTTTTATTTTTTATTTTTGTCGAAAACAATAGTTGCAGGTGTCGTCTCATTGGAATACGCCATGATATCAGTTCCTTTTTAAGTAAGACGGCCACTTTAAACTCTTCAGTAATATTGAACGTGTGTTAGGGGGTTTGTTAGGGGGAAGGTGAAATTTAGAAAATGTGAAAGCAGATTTGCCACTATTGTGGGAGATTTTCCCGCGTGCGACGCTCTTGTCCTCATATTTAATTACATGAAACACAAATTGTTTCTGCATTGTTCATTGCCTTTGACTTGCTTCTCGTCTAGCGTTTTGACGTTTGCTAGAGAATTTGTTTTGACGTTATTATGAAATCTTGCAGCATTGGAAGGACAGTCTTGGAAGTAATTATATTCTTAAAACCATCGGCCCCATAGCGAAACAGAGCGTGTGGCAGCAACCTGCAGTCTTTCAATGCTGTGTTTTACATCTAGACCTGCCGTTTAATTTCAAAATAATCATCTACATCGTGTGGAAATCATACAGACCACAATTTTTTTGCTGCGGCCATGTGCGGCTCATTGCGTCGCCAAGCTGTTTTGTTCATGGCAGGCCTCGGTGCAAGCTGAAAACGAGCTTAATCCGATTCTAGAAAGATTTTCAAATCAACAAAGATCTAAATATCGTGTGGATCGTTGTGAGAATATTGAGGAGAGCATACCCGTAGAAGGGGGCTTGAATTTAAGAGGGGAAACAATTTAGGAGGGGGCAGTAATTTTGGAGAGCGCTAAAACTTACCCAATTAAAGATAACATCGTTATTAAATACCTCACGCAAATAAAGATAGAATTGTTTAAATTTGAAACAATGCTTGTTATTTTTATGATGAGAACTTATTCTCCCCTTTGCTTTACGGAAGCTCTGAGAGGTCTACGTTTTAAATAGGGATGAATTCTGATTTGTATTCAAAGCATGTGTTGTTGAGATAATTTGAGATTCTTCTGCTTTGTAGAAAATGCGAAACTACGACAAGAGAAGAAACGTCACCGGCGGTTTTCAAAATACGGAGACGAAGAATCAGAGAAGGAAGAATCTCCTGTTCCAAGGAAGAAGGTGCCACCGCCATCAGCGGGTGAGTGATGAAGATCGTCGCATAGCAACAATTTTCGATGGGTGTTTTGCTATCTGTTAAGGCTCTTTCGTTGCAAAAATGAGACTAGAAATTTTGCATTTTTAAAGCCAAATTCTATTTTTGCTTTGGCTTTTCAGTGTTCAGTCTAGTTAACGATAAAATTTGCCGTGTGTTGAGGTTTGAAATTTAGATATGTGAAAAAGTGGAAAATGTTTCTCCCATCTTAATTTTCGCCTACAACGGGAATTTTATCCATAAGAAACATTTAATGTCTTGCGAACCCCCGGAATATTTGCTGACGCATGTTTCGTTGAGTATTATAATGTGAGGGTCCTAAAACCAGAGGTTGCCATTTGTGTTTTGAAGGCTGTTATCAATTGCTGTTACAATCGTGGCTGTGAAAATTCGATAATAAAATACATACCTAAAAATTTCAAAACTTCAAAGCTGCAATCATTCTTGTTTTGTATTTTTCATGCCTTTGGCCATTAGTTTGATATTTATTTTGAAGATTCTAAAGAAAGTTAAGTAGCCATGTTTTTGACCATGAGCCCACATTAAGAATGAATATTAAAAAGTTTCCAAGCTCCCACTAATGTCTGGAATCAAGACGTCTGTCTCATCTTTAACACGTATTTTTATTATTCACCAGCTTCGTTACTGCAACGCCGAGCCAGTAGTCTCAAAGCTCCTAGCAGTGGAAGTGGGGAGTCGCGACCGTCCACCCCTGTCACAGAGCAAGGTCTGTTGTCGGCAAGTTGCCCAGCTCCATCTCTCTCGCAATTGGTTAAGCAGCGAAAGACCAGGACGAGCAGCGAATACGACATCAACAACATTGTCATACCGTACTCGATCTCATCATCCACTCGTCTGGAAAAGCCTCAGTACAAAGAGATTCTAACGCCAGGATGGAGGCCTGCACGAAGTGATGCCGAGGAGCACCGCAATAGTTTCATGGAGGAATCGGTATGGGCAACCTCAATTACTGTATTTTCCCAGTTTAACTTGTCGCTATTTTTCGATCAGCTTGCTACAATCACCCGCTGTCACTGGCATTTCATCAAGCCTTGTTAAAATAAAGCAATTTACTTGCAACCCCTAGTTAGCTAAACAGAAGTCAGTTTAAAGAAACTCAGTTTTTTTCTAAAAACTAACAAGAAAGTCTCCACGGGCCAGTATTTCACTAGAGACTTTGAATTTGATGATCATGAATAAGGGAATGCTAAACTGACTAGTATTGTGGTATGAAAGACTCTTACAAGTAAATGTAATTAGCTACTCAATCAATGCTGTTTTTTTCGGTTGAATAAAGTATTTTTATTTTGCTTATTTTATTCCCAAAAGACACATGCATTACGTGTTTTTGATACCCAAGGGAATGTATACCAAGAGGATTTTTGAAATGTATCACATTTTTAAGCGTGAAATTGACATTTTCACATTGTGTTTATTCCAGGAGGACACCCGCGATGTTGCGTACACTCAAAGACACGGCAATTATGAAGTCACCGAACACCACAAGTTCAATGCCTTCTTTCAACTTCCGTTTAAACGATCCCGTTCGAGCCGAAAAAGCTCTGAATGCAATACACCAGAGCCTTACTCGCCGTCACACCCCGACACCCCATGCAGTGTCCCCACGCCGACAGACTTCATTCTTGCCACGCCCACATCAAGTAGCAGATTAAACAAACAGTCGAGTTGGACTTTGACCTTGAATTCAGATGACGGAAAAGCGATGCCGTGGACGAAGCGGCAATTTCCGCTTGTTGGAGACGATTTAGCGAATCTAGACTATGATAATCCGCCAATTTTGACATTATTCGAAGAGAAACCAGAAATTGCGGAACAACCATCAACTGAAGATGATACAAAGGAATTAACGGCGATGGAAGAAAAACCTGTCGAGGCCAGTAAGGCTTTGCTCGACACCCCGTCTGACAATGAGCTGGAGTCACCGCCTCCGGAGGCAACGGAACCCCCGGAGGACGAAGACGATAGCGAGAAGTGGACGGTCAAACTGGTTACTGACCAAAAGCCGTCAACTGCTGATCAAGGGTCGCCTCGAAAGGGAATCGTATTAAAGCTCGCCAAAAAGTGATTCATATTTGTATTAAAATTTATTAGTGTATAGTGACTGGCTGGTTTAAATTTTGTATTTTACTTGTATCTAAATATGTAAAGTGTATCAATTGAAACAGTTCGTTATCAGGTTTTCTGAAATTTCTTATTTCGAGTAATCTATGTGAGAGGTAGCTTAAATTGTCACTGTTTTGTTTGTTGTTTTCTATGGTGAATAAGCACCCCGTTATTGTCCTTCATTTTTCTATTTCAAACTGGATTTGCTTCTGTTTGTGAGGAATACAGCCAGCCTGGTCGGCAATAGACATTTCATGGTTTTCATTGAACCGGTTCACAGAACTGGGAATCAAATTATATCAAAGCCATTTCATTTGCTTTGCTCGTTTGCCGTGTTAATTTGGAAACTGTCCCTTCTCTAATCCCCATTATATTTATTCGGCATATTTTAATATTAATTTAGCATGTTCTTGACGGTTTCTGTCGCAAATGGGGAGAAATAAATTGGAATTCGTATGTAGGCAAAAGCAAATTAGGGAGTTGTACGAGAGTGTTATTTTCGAGCATTGTGACTAAGACAACTTTCAGGACCATGACACTTTTCTGCAAACCTGCGTTCCAGTAGCTTCGAGATTTCCCTAAAATTAGGTCAAGTTTAAGCGTACAGCCTTAGAATGAGTTTAGTTCTTAGGTAGGAGTTTAGAATTTCGAAAAGAAAAATCACAACCCAATTTTAATCGCTTTAAGCCTAGCTTTGTTACATGACTTTGTAAACTTCTCTAATTTTCCAGTTATATAGCCTTTGTTTTTGCAAGCAAAAATCAAAGGAAATTTTAGAAAAAGGCATATCAAACTTGATATTCTTCAGAGCCAAAAGATAGGGGATTTAAGCTTATCTAGGTATAATGTTGTTTTGTAGAAAAAATTAACAGTCCTAGACAATGTAATTATTAGGCTAATATATCATCAAATCTGGTATGAAAATACTTCTGGTTCGTAAAGAAACATAGGTAAACATTTCTGGAGTGACAAAAAATTCAGTTGAACTTGGTCATCGTCCAGGTTGATAGGCTTTGTTTTTTCCCTAATTTAACAGCTGCGAGAGAAGTGAACTATTAGGCAAAAATCGCATGAAATCTGCTATAAAAATGGGAATGTTTTGTGTAGAAAAATGTTTTAAGCATATTGATGAAATTTGGTCATTTTAAAAAGGAATAGGCCTTGTTTTGCCAAAACTTGGCAGGTCTAAGAAAGGTGATTTTGCAAAAATCTGATATGAAACGTCAACGAAAAAAGTGAAATTTCTTGGTGTCTTGGTTTAGAAAAACTCAGAAAAACGGGTTTTTTCTAATGCCTTAAATTTTCTCAAGAATTCACAAAAATCCCTAAACTTTCGTAAAATCCGTAAGGCCTTAAATTTTCTCAAGGCCTTAAAACTTTAAAAGTTGGCAAAACTCGACAGATACTTCTAGGCAAAATTCGTGTTCAAGTATGGGTAGAAGCACTTTTGAGTCGAAATTTTCACGTTTTAGTCGGAAAATACCAAAAATCGTTCATTTTGCTTTTGTTGTATAGCCTTGGTTATAAATTTGATAGAGCTCATTCAGAGTTGATAAAAACTGGTTTCATTCTGTCGCTTTAATCCGAGCATAAAGATCTTTGTAAATTTACGAAAATTATTATGAATTATTTAGATTGTCCAAGTTATGGCCTAAAACTGGTACATTTTTTTGACTTCGAACTTTCATCAGGTTTAAGTCACGCAAATCAAAAATATTGTTGTAATTTATGTAAGTATGATTTCTTTGAAATTTCAAAATCTAGTATGAATTGATCTTGGCTGTCTGATGTTCTATCTTGGTTGTCTGATGTTCCAACTTGGCTGTCTGATGTTCTGCCAAACAATTTGTTTTGATTACATATCGAACATATTTCTGATCTGCATAGAAGTGGCCTATTGCCTCCAAACTTTGACAAGATGTTCTATTTCGAAATTCAACAATTTGCACTTTTCCGTCAGGGCCCACGCCAGGAATTTGAAGTGTGAGGGCCAAGGTTAACAAAACTAGGGGGCAAGGCTTCTTTCCTCTTTTACTGCAGCTTTAAAACTACTTGCTTCGCAAAAAAGTGGGGGCCATGGTCACCTTGCCCCCCCCCTTAGTGGCGTGGGCCCTGTCCGTAGGTTATAGCTTTTCTGATTCACTGACAAGATATGGGAAAAATGCATTTGTAATTGCCAGCCATAATGTCGCAGTGAAAACGAATTTGGAATAATCATCAGAATTCTTCATTAAAGTCACCGCTCAGCCCTTTGATCGTTTATCTACAACGTTTCTTATTATTCATGAGGAACACCCCACAGGTTCACACAAGCATATTCAGATAAACCCGAGAAAACGCGTCAAGATTGTTGATTTGAGGTAATTTAACACCTGCAATACAAGCGCTGATGAATGGTACACGAACAATTCTACATGAATACTAGCACAAAGAGCAAAATTTTGATCAACAACCCGAATTTTTAAAATTATCAACGAGTTTGGTAATATTTATATTTAAAAGTACATCATAAAGAACGGAGTGTCTTTATTGTTTTTGCCACCCTTGGAATTGCCTTTAATTAAAATGGTTTCTAAGAGAGGATGAAAAATTGATGTCTCCGGTTTTTAAGGCCAGAGAAAAGGCCATCCTGCTATTTGAATCGCCTGTTTCCATGAAAAAACGCAGTTTCTGTTTAATTGGGCGTCTTAAATATAGGTAATGAAAGGTAAATAACGAAAAAAACATTGAAGGGGATATCAAAGAAGGAAGATATACCTTTATCCGAACCAGAGAAAGCTGCAATATAGGCACTAAAATTCAGAGGATACAAGGAAGAAAAATAAAAAGATGAAAAAATGAAAAATAAAGGAAAGAAAGCAAAACATCAAACAAAGAAATGAATAAGAAATATTGAACAGAGAAGAAGCTGAAATATATCACATAAAGTTGAAGAAACATATCAAAATGACTCCTCGGGCCACCATCATTGCTGAGAAAGTCAATTTCCGCTGACTTCTTGAGAAAAAATACATCGAAGCACCAGAATCCTTCCACTGCCTAGCAGTTATCAATCGAGGTGCTCTTCACTGATCATACCTCCAAGATCAGCAAGTGGAGATCGCTGCATGATAAAATTCAAAAGTTTTGACAATTAGTTAAAATGTTTCTAAAAATTTATGGTAGGAGATATCAAGAGGCTTAAGGGAATTGCAGCATCGTCAATTAGGACACATAAACAATTTGGTTTCAACCTTACAGAAAGTTAAGAGTAGGAAATACGTGTAATTGACAAAGTTATTGCAATTTAGGTTAAAAAAAAAACCCGAACATATCTTCAAAGGTACAAGTCTTAGTAAAGGGAATTCTATGAACTTACCTTTAGATTATGGCCTATGGGGCGAAGTTTATGGCCTAGAAAACAAAGATAAAACATTTTCACATCTCATATTTAAGTTGCGAATGAAGCATTAAGAAAAAATAATTCAGAACAAATAGGCTCTACAAAAGATCACCGGAATAAAGCCGAAAATGGCACGTGGGTGCTCCTTTGTTAATGAGTGAAAAATGAAACTGAGAAAAGATTTACGTTAACAATTAACAAAAGGTAAAAGACTGTTCCCATTGGCAAAAAACATAGAAAACCACTGTCGAAATATTTCAAGTTAATTCTTCATCAAAAATAAAGATTTATGGCCCCAAACATTGATGCTCAAACGCTGTTCTTTATACAATAATATCTTGAAAAGTTTTTAAAACAATTCATGGTTTATACGTTATACGTTTATACGCATGGTGAATAATATGAAGTTTAGTTATTTTATGATAACAAAATGACAATCAATGCGTAGGATTAAAATCAATTTACCAAAATGAGGCGAATTGTAAAGAGTTGAATCCGTGCATGGATCACCACGTCTTAGTTTTCTATGGGGAAAAACATGAAAATTAATAGAGCAAGCAAAAAATAAAAATGAATAATCTCAAACATTTTGATACATATTCTCATGTGATTTGATTATTTCCTCTGAGACTATGAACAAAAAAATGAGCTATGAAAGCTTTATAGAACCAATTACGTTGGCATTAATCACTCTCAGATTGGGCCTCATTGTGATTGCAACAAAATACAAGACTAACATGTTGGATGGCATTCCACGAAGTAAACAATCACATCTAATTGTGCGGTACCTATTCGATAATAGATAAACTTGCTATGAAAGAATTCAACAGCAGTGTATAAATCGAGGTATGGGTATCGTGTGATCGTTTTAAAAAGGTGGTAAGAGAGGCCACTGCTCCACAAATAACCTTTACCTGGTTGATAAGAAGAAAGTATAACAAGTATGATTACCGAACAGCAGGGTGTTATTTAAAAGGAGTTCGTTTTCATCTTAGGACTCCATTGGTAACATTCTCAATAGGCAAGCGGCACTGATTGGTCAACCTCAACAGTCATGTGCCCGCTTTTTTGGTTGGCCTATTTCGATCCAAAACTGGGTATAGATATTTCCTAGCGTAGAGTTTTCTGTCTATGTTCTGACGTTTTAAACTCTGAAGAGTGTCAGAAGAAAAGCTTTAGTTTACTCAAATGCTTGCTTTTTTCAAAGCCATGTTATTTATTTATAGATTCCATGTGACCTTAAAGTTTTGAAGAAGATTTCCAGTGAAGATAGTTTCACTTTGTCGAAACAGCTATTTTGACATCCAATTTTACGTTAAAGCTATCCATTTTCCAGCAAACCATTTAATCAAATCCATTTAAATGCATAGTGTATTTCAGCCTAGAGAAAAATTTGGAATTTGTGACATTGAAATTCCTCATTTATGCAAAGAAAATTGAGTTGTTGAGAAAATTGAGAAAAGTTCTTGCGAGAGAAATATGATTTTTCTGTAATCTCCTGTGACCAATGGTCGTACGGTCACGGGGAAAATAACACCCTGCCGAACAGGCCAGGGAAGGTGTTTTTTACAAGCATATTGTAATATGGATGAGCCATTTATGTAAGACCATATTATTGGAAACTAATGAAGTGTGCCTTTTTATAGAATCGTGGTCATTTGGAAGACAAATTAGGGATCTATACGAAACTAGAGAAGTGTTTTCCTACCAATGAATATCAGCAACGAAAGCCCTTCAATTCAGATACTGATCCAGAATTATGGTATTTAATCATGACCGATCTTCTACATCAAATTGGCCTTATATATTACCTCTTTAGTAGAAAGAAGTATGGCGTGTATGAGAGTTGAGAATGAAATGAGTGAATTTACACAGATCCGAAGAGGGGTACGACAGGGATGCGTGTTCTCGCCCGATTTGTTCAACCTGTACAGCGAACTAATTCTAAGAGAATTAGACGGCATGCAGGGATTTATCATCGGAGGCCATAACATGAACAACTTGCGTTATGCGGATGACACAGTTCTCATTTCTGAGTCGGCAGAGAAGTTACAAGAATTACTTGACAGGATAGTAGCAGAGAGTAGAAAGAAAGGTTTGACGATCAATTGCAAGAAGACAGAATGCATGGTAGTGAGTAAACAGCTAGAAAAGCCACAATTTACATTGCAGATTGGAGAAAACATAATTCAGCAAGTTGGACGGTTTAACTACCTAGGAAGTGTTATAACAGATGACGGAAAATGTGACTCTGAAAACAAAAGAAGGATAGGAATGGCGAAAGACGCATTTCAGAAACTGGGGAAGATACTCAAAGATAGAAAGATGTCCGTGGATACCAAGTTCAGAGTGTTAGACTGCTATGTAAACTCTATCATTACGTATGGCAGTGAGTGTTGGACAATCTCAAGTCAGATGGAAGGAAGACTGGAGGCAGTAGAGATGTGGTTCCTAAGGCGAATGCTCCGAATATCCTGGACAGATCACATTACGAATGAAGAAGTGTTAAGCAGAGCAGAAAAGGAAAGAAGCTTGATGAGATCAATCAGGAAGAGACAGTTGGAGTTTTTTGGGCACATAATGAGAAAAGAAAGTCTTGAGAACTTGACACTAACAGGAAGAATCTAGGGTAAAAGGAACAGAGGAAGACAGCGGCTGACCTACTTAGGTAGTCTAAGCAAATGGATGGCAGCCCAACTGCCTGAGAGGGAGAGAGCAAAGATGTCAGAACAAGAACTGATGAGAAGAACAAGGGATAGGAAGCTGTGGAGAACCATGATCGACAACGTCCTCGCCGGACATGGTACTTGAAGAGAGAGAGAAAGAAGTATGGCAGCTACTATAAAGATGGCAAAACAAAATCTGAAAAAGGCGTAAATTTGTTGGTACACCTGCTACCCTGCGTACAGAAGACACACCACGCAAATCCAAGGTAGAAAAATTTGCTTACTTGTTCAAAGATGGTTCAACATAGGAGACCTGTCGCTTGTGTCTCGATTGTCTGCGCATCATAGGTGATCGTGTGTGCATTGGAGTGAGCAACCGTTTGACAACCTGTGCCATAGGTGAGCAGCACCCGCCTTGGATATGAGCCCTGTCAGCAGCAGATCTTTTCACCGATTGAGACTTTAACCGGCAAGGATCCACATTCTCCTTATCTTCTAACGATATAAGCATTTGTCCGTGGTTGCTTTTGTTTTCCCTTTGTATATTCATTCTACTGCTATTTATTCTCAATTTGTTATTTCTCTTTCTTTCTCTCTTATCCTTCAGCTGCCTTCGCTTCAAATCTCTTCTGTCTCCAATCGATTGGGTGCGTATGACATTGTCTTTGATAGGTTTCCCTAAAACACAGCTCGGAGAGTATAAAGGACTATTTTGCGCTACAAACAAGTTATTTGTTGTTCCCTGATTTGTTTGGGATTCATCTAGTATTACAAAACTCCTTTCTCGACGGTTGCTAGATGCTGGAATAATGTTTAAAACGTTATTCCCTGATGTCCATTCCTGACCTAATCTTTCTTCACAATCGATAGGCCTAAGAAGAAGTGATGTCGCTGACTTTTGCTCTTTCATAACATTCATACTGCTGTGCTCCGATACTGTCCCATCAGCTTCTACCGTATCAATGTCGACATCCATTGTCAACGAGCCATCAGTGCCAGATTGTGGCAAATTCGCTAATAGCTCTGGCCGTTGCTCCACCCAACATGCGACAGACCTGTTCACGAGAGACTGTCCGGTACTTCTAGCTTCATCAGGAAGACCTTCATTGCAGGAGTTGCATTGCGATGAATCGGATGGCTGTTTGTCGCATTGATTTTTGAAATCATTTGGCGTATTGGTACCGTGACCTGAAATATATTAACTTCAGAACTTAACCATTTTCATTGAATTAAAAATAACAAAAGAAATCATACACATAACATGGGCAACGATGGAAAGTTACGGCAAAAGTTGCTCTATCAAAATACCTCCAGATTTTACTTCTTCGTCAATGGCTGATTCATGTTGCATTTCACGGTTCAAGTCGAAAATGGAATCCATCCAAGCCTCAGCATCATTATTGCCCGTGCGCCTTTGTCGCAAAGTGACAAAACTGTCTTGTATAGGCTGGGAAAAAGTTCCAGAAAAATTATTCAGAAAACCCATTCTCGCCTCTCATTACTCTATTGAGTCTAAAATTCTTCTTTTATGGGAAATATTGTCAAATGCATATTATATTGAACAAATGCGACATTAAGTATCAGAAAGAGACCAGGAACGCCAGCCATCACAAAGGCCTTCTGGGGAGAAGTAAAAAAGAGCCTGTTTAGTTATTGGGATGAATAACTTTGCAAATTTTATATACACATATTAGGACAGAGCTCAAGAAGATTTTTTTAAAATTTGTTCAAAATTGGAACTGAGATGCTTATGCGGCAAACATAGAGAATTGACAAGGTAGAAATTTTATGTGTGAATGAAGAAAAGGCCACTGTAGCAGGCTGCTCGACGGGCTCTAAGGAGTTCTTGCGGTGAAAAGTCGATAAAAATGTAGCAAATATGAAACACCGCAATACGCCGAGAATAAACAACAATAAATACACGTAAATCAGTAAAGGCTAATTTTTCTACATAGAAATTTTATGCTTGGTAGACGTGGACTTCTGAGAGGTTTCAAAAACCAATTGCTACCCTTAAATTCAAAATGTTCTTACGAATCTACACCTCAAATTTACACCTAAAAAAAATTTGTTTATTTCTTACTTTTCAGAATCAAATCATACTAACTAACTTTGACACACTAAACATTCAAATTTAGAAGCTGTTGTTGCAATTAGTGCCTTATGAGACAAGATCTTTGTTGGTGATTTTCTGAGTCCTTGGTATTAACGTTACTAATTTAACTATTTCGAATCAAATTTACCTGGGGTTCTCTCAATTCTTTATCATCTAAATGAACGGTATCTTCTCTATTGACTCCATAGTCGACTACATCCATCTCTTCTTGGGCTTTGCTTTCACCACTGCAAAATGATGCCTTTGTCAATACCTCAACGGCTTCGATCAATTTCTCGAGGAATATTCGCTGGTGATAACAAAATTGCAATTTCCCTTGCTCCTGCAAAACAAAATGAATAATATCTAAATACTGAAACCATCCTTTGCTTTCTATATCTTGAGAAAATGTAGTTTATATTCAGATCACTTCTTTAGAGGCAATCGACAGATACTAAAGAAGCCTACACAATCTGTCAATCAAAAATTAGCCAATCAAGAGGCCTGTGATTGGTAGCACGCTCGCTGATTGGCCAATTGTTGATTGGCAAGTGGCTTAGGCTACAATAGTATCTTTCAATTGCCTTTTATATTTATCAACACTAATATTCATCAAAAATACTTTCATTTATATAATATGACAAAAAAAGCTCTAAAAATTTCATCTCCATCCTCATAAATGATTTTAAGATATATTTTCACTAAATATTTAAGTGGCTTAGATCGTGTTTAGGAATGAATTCATTGCCAAATGTCATAACATAATACCACTTCAGAAAATAAGGTAAAGTAACGAAGAATCTCGTCCTGTGCTGTGCATGACGTTAAACCACATGTCAGCACCAAAAAGCTTTCTAAGGAAAGATGAAGCTATTGGTTACAAGGAAGAGGATTTAATGAAAGGCCAGAATGATGCAATTTTTCAGGAGGCTTTTATAAGATTTGTCTCGCCTAAGTACATTTCAAGTAAAAATGAATAACAGATAAAAACTACCTTCTTAGTTGGAACAGTGAAAAGCCTAGGGGCCACTAACTTGATTGGCCAACTGTTTACTATTTGCCCCTTGAACAAGCTTTATACTACGGTAGAAATTGATCTTATTTCGTAGCATATAGCTCGTAACGTGTATTTATAAGATCAAGTGGCAGTTGTTATGATAGGTAAGCAACTTGCGAGCTGCTGTGATTAAAAATCACATTGAGGACGCAGGATGTAAAACAAATAAAGGTGTGGGGAAACTTTGTTACAGTCTGTGATGGGTCAACAGAAACAACCTACAGAGTATAGGTATATCTGAGACAAATGAGGCAAACTGTCACCATAGGGCTGTTACTATTGTTGGGAAAATAAATGTAAGGCTAACAACTATGAGGTAATGAAATGTGGTAATGAAAGTGGTAATGAAAATAGATAAGGACACCTGGGTTGTAGTCCCATTTCTCATGACCTGAGCATAATTCATTGTTTTGCACCAACTGGCGCTACAAGTGTTGAGAAAACGGAGACTTTTGGCAGCACTCAAAACAGAGATATATTTCAATGGTTGATATATTATAAATTGATGTTGAAGTCTTAAAATCAGCAATCAACAAAGATATTTTTTGAAAATATGGCCTTCGGAATAGAATAAAGGAAGTACTGAACTATAAGAGTTGCGTAAAATGGAAGATCTTATCATCGCGAACACGCTCTCTAATACCTTCCTACATATCTTCACGCCTGGATATCACCAGAAACTACTACATGTAATCGAATTGATTAGATGCGAGGATAACTCACTAACTAGTAAGGATCACAGGCTGAAGACCAAGGAAATGTGCTTCAAGTTATGGCATGCCTAAACTTTAAAATAAAGTGAGAAGAGTTTCAAACCGCCTTTTATTTCAAACATAGGATTTTCCAGTGTCTAAAAACTCTGTCATATGAATCTGACAGATGCTAGGTTGAAATAAAGATAAGTTTACAGTGAATTGAAGCACGGATCATTAATATCTTGTAGTCGATATTAAGAAAGACTCAAGAAACTAAAGAGCCAAAGTTCCTTTAAGGTTAAACTAAGCATGTATAAAAATCCAATTTCTCAACCCTTTACTCAACCAGTTTTCAAGTGAAGGAGAAAAGCTATCAAAGAAATTGCAAAGAAGTATAAAACAGTTTTCTCAACAAAGCTAAAAATTTATCTTAAGAAGAAAAACAAGGCCTTCTAATGGATTTCTAAAAAAGTAGAAAATAGGAAAGAATTCAAGAACGATAGGAAAAGGCAAGGAAAGACTTATGTAGAAACGATGCCAGCCCAGTAGAGATAATTTGCTACAGCAAATTGGATACGGTACGAAAAAGTGGAGGATACTAAAGTGCTTTACTGCGACACACTTTAGAGCATAAACGTCAGATAGTGTCCAAATGCAGGGCCGTCGCTGGCTATTGTGCTCAAGGGGTTTCTCCTATTCCTTTTGCCGACTGAGTTGGTGAACTATCCTTTATATGCTGATAAATGTGAAAATTTGCCGACGAAGCACATCTAGATGGTAAAAAAATTAAAACTCCTCATTTTTGAAATGGAATATCTTTCCAAGGGGGCGCCACACCTCTAACAACCCCCCTTGCAATAGCAACGGCCCTCTCCAAAGAGAAAGCATATTATTTCCAGAAATCCACATCTAGATTATTTCACCTTGATACAGGCCACTGTGGTAGGCTATATCCACAAGACACTGATACTGGTTAAAAAGAACCCAATTTGGTCATCAATTAAATGCAAGTAAACCAAATATATCAAAATAGCCATTTAAGGTGCGAGGATGGCTCAGTTGTTAGAGGCGCCGACTACAGACGCAAGGGTCCATGATTCGAATCCTTGGCATGACCAAACTTTCACCCAGAGTGGGAGAGTTGCCAGCTCTCTGTAATTCCAGGCATAGGAATCACGAGGTGTGGTCACATCGAGATTAAGGACCAGGACAATGCTTGAAAAGCATAAGCTTCTCAGTGTCCTAAAAACTACCTTCGGATGCTAGGTAGAAACAAATACAACAAAATAGCCATGAAAGAGCAACATCAAATTAAGATGAAAAGACTGAGAAAATGAAGGAGCTTGCTTGATGAAGTCTTGAGTGTTGGCCTTATTGCAAGAAGCATGGATGCTATTTGTGGTTTTTTACAGGATGGTTTTCTAAGAAAGTCTTTGGAAGCAGATCAAGGACAAGGTGACTGGAGGCACAGGGGGGCTACAACCCTTCCTAAAATACAAAATACATCATTTTCCAGGATCTCGCTTATTTGCCAGGATCTTAGGCAAACCTGAGCTTTAACCCCACCTCCCCCCAAAATTAAACTCCCACTGCCTTGCTGTAGCAAAGGCATTTTAATAGTTTTAAGAATGATTCAGAATTGAGCATTTTGAAGAGCTTATTTTGAATATTCTGTTAGACAACCTAAAATCTAGTTGGGATATCTGTTCAGTCTTGAATCTTTTTTAGATATCAATTAATATCCTTTAGTTTATGAATTGTTTCCTAGATAATACCCTCTTAAAACAAAAAAATACAAATCGGCTATAGCATTCAATTGAGAGAGTAATTTTCAGTGTTTGGCTGTTTCATGGCAAACAAGTGTTCCTTAATGAACTATCAGAGGTACCACAAGCAATTATCTTATATCAATTAATTAGCCCAAAAACTAAAGATGATTGACTTGCAAATTGATTTTCATTTACAAATAAGTTGCCATCATCAAATGTCTGTACTGTCATGTATATACAGAATGAGAATGAATAAACTGGAGTACCTTGCTGTCATTTTTAAGGCTACTTGGAAATCATTTTATAGTTATAAATGTGGTGCACTGACTACTACTCTAGAGCAACTAGGCCTCTGTGTGAGTGTGTGAGACTTTGAAAAAGTGTGTGAGACCTCTCAAGCTGTAAAGAGATTGCACATTCATTGAAAAGGAAGTTTGTTGATCTCAAAGATGATAAAGTTGATGTAACAAATTTATGGCCAAAACATGCATAATTTACCTCACTCTCTTTTAGACACTGAAGTTTCTTTATCAGATCCAGGTTATCATCCTGTAGTTGCGATATCTGGTCTTTTAGCTCTGACTCTCTCACATGACTTTTTTCTGAAGAAAAGTTGCATTGCTTTTAAATGTGACGAAGCAAGGAAAAGATTAAAATCAATCTCAAGGTGTTATTATTTGAAAATGAAAGCATTTGTTTTTAAAATAAACCTTATTTCAGAAGCTAAAAACTTTGTTAAGCTAAAGCTAAAACATGATTTATGACTAAAATAAACTCAAGATTAGTTTATCAGTTCAAACAATTCAGCTTATCTCAATAAACAACTGATTTTATGCAATATGATAACACAGATAAACTATAAACAATAGAAAATGCAATAATGGATGAAAATAAATTGTTCATACCTAATGCCTTGGCTAAATCATTATTATTGGCTTTTAATGAGGTGTATCTTGATTCAAGCCTCTGATCTTTTTGCTCTGTAAATACATAAAATAAAAGATTTAGAAAAGTATTTTATATCAATAATAATTATGAGTAGGCTGTTTTTGTTCAAAATGATTGGCTGCCTGCACTAACAACATTTTGCATTAGGACAGGGATATTATGGAGGCAAAGGCATATTGCCTTGGAGGCTGCAGTCCCCCAGAAACGTTGCTTCTCTGTTTGAGTTTGTGGCAAAACACTTTATTTTGCCTGTTATCAGTAAATAAGAGACGGAATTGCCTTGATGACGAAAAACAGATGAGTAAAGAAATATTTTCAAAGTTATTCTATCAAGAGTTATAAACAGAGAATTTCTTCAAGCTGTTTAGAGATGGGTATTCCAAATACTACTTTTATAAGAATTGTTACCCTGAATTTCAAACTGAATTTTGACCAGGCCAGTCAATCTATTTCTTGATAGAATAACATATTAAGGCAGCTCATGATTATCCAAGCCCTATATATAAAAATATAAGTAAGCAAATTCATCGCATTTTGATTTATTGTTAGGAATACTCTTGTTGTTGAAATGTAGGTATTAAAGCATTTTAGGGCAATGTACATAGGACTGACTGATAAATGAAACTGAAACTTTAGAAAATAATTAGAATTGGTTTTCTTTGCTAAATAAAGTTTATAGAACTTTAAGTGAACCAGAAAATTCTAAAAGCCAAAATGACAAACCTGAAAAAGTCTTCACTCCTGAATTATTTGGTTTCCTGAAAAAGTTGAAACTTGAGGATTTCTTCTTGTTAGGGTTAGGCTTGCGTTTCTGTTGCATTCCGATGCTCTATTTTCAAAAAGAATTTAAAAATTAGCTTCAGAACTCATAAGACCATAATTTGCAGCTATCAACCAATTTAGGGAACATGTTTATAAATTCAGAAAAAAGATGGCTAAAGTATAATCACAGTTTTTCTCCCAAAGGTCCCGCCATTATCAATAGTTCAAGGATATTCTATTTCCGCGAAAAGTTAGCTGAACTAAAAGAAGTTTAATTATCATCGTTACAGGGGCAATTGAATGGGCTCATTTTCACGCTGAATCTTTTTGAAAGACTCCTGCAATCTTTTGCTAAATTGGCAAGACTTGCCTTCGTTCGTAGATAGCGGCAATCCTACTTTTTCTGATTTAAACACTTTTTTCCGGCACGATGCATGTATTATAATAAATTGAAATAAACTTACCTGTCTTGATGACATGTTTTCATATTATTTCTTGAGTCGTTCAATTTGCAGATCCATTTAATAAATCGATTCAGCCATAGAGTTCGACATTCGACAAATGTTTTGCTTCGAGAACAAAACAAAACAGATTTTGAATTGGCGCCAAACTAGCCTCGCATGGACACAACAATTTCCTCGCGGCCTCGCTATGAGTTCATCCTACAGGAGGAGGGATGAGGCACTGATCAGGTAGGGACACAGTGGGGTGGGGGACACTGACTGTGGCTAGGTTTGCCTGGAAGTTTTCTTTTCTTTTCATTTAAATCTTTCTTAACACGGTAATAAAATTTGCAGATGAAGAAATAAACATCAAATTAAGAAAGCTTTGTTACCATTTTTCCTAACCGTTAGAGATTAGTCGATTTTAACAAGCTGTCGAATATTTTGCCGAATTTACCAACCAGTTCATGAAGAGGTAACCATGTTGCACCTTAAACCTCCGACAGACACATCCTTCGTTATGATACATTAGTGGGACATTGCAAAAAGGGGAAATTAGAATCCAGCAAAGTTCAAAATTCATTTGTATTTGTGAATATTTGATTATACTGTGTTGATACTGGTAGATGTCTTGTAAAGCTTGGTTTCCACTATAAGTTAACGTGAGTTAATTTGAGATAATTTTGTGATCTGACATGGTTTAAAAATCATCTCATAGCGCTCATTAAAAGTTATCTCATGAAAATTAACTCGCGTTATCTCATGAGCTTGGAAGCAAAATTTTTTGATTTCAAACTCATGAGTTAACTTGAGATAACATCTTATAAAAAGAAGGCGCTGCGTGGGAGGGGAATGTGCTACCATTTGCACTGAGGTTCTTACGCAACGCACTTGCACTTAGCATTACTTTAGAAGTTGAAAACAGTTTTCTTTACAGAAAAATAAGTTGTGAATTAAGAGAAACATGTTCTCATTTCGAAGTTCCTTTTTCAAATGGTTGTACTCACCAAACGCTTATCTTTTTTGGTAGATTTTCCGTTTCAAAAGCCTTGGCGCAGATCGCGAACGGCACCTCTAGCAAAAAATCTTACCTTCTACGTATTCTCAAAAGCAAAAGTAAAATAAGTTGTTCTTGTAAAACGCCCCCCCCCCCTCCATAGCTGCAAGATTCAAATAAAATGTGATTTCTGGTTTTTCCATACTTAATTCTATCTCAAGTGGAAACCGAATCGGTACATGGGTTGTTTTTGAGATAGCTCGCGTTATCTCACGCTATTTCACACTATCTCAAGTCAACTCGGATTGAGACCATGAGTTAATTTTTAATCTAACTCAGAACTATCTCACGTTAACTCAAAATGGAAGCCAAGCTTAATGGCTCAATTGCTAAATTTTCTTATATTGGAGAATCAAATTTGTAAAATTCATTTGTAACACCCAGTAGGTGATGCATGGGTGAGCAAGTACCCCCTAAAACATAAAGAAAATGCTATACTAAGATCTGAAATTTTAAGAAATACATATTGAATTTAATTTTATATCATTTTAGAGACTTTTGTACTTTTAAAATCAGGCACTACAAAGCGTCGAGAAAAATTTGTCATTTCTGTGCCACTGCGGCAAATTGTAGGACTCACTTTACTTGGCAAAGCCTAATTTTTAAAGTGTCATTCTCCGCAATGTTCCTGTAACTTGAAATGTATGCTTTTTCAAACGACAATGTAGCACAGTTACAAGAGTTCACTACAAAAAAAGTCGGTTCACACTTGTTCTAAAATCAATTTTATATCATTAGCAACTTTTTTCTAATTATATCAATTCTAAATACCCGGCTACAGCCAAAGAAATTTGTCAATACTCAACATTTTTCGTAGTATAAAAAATAACGATCAATGCATTCCATATAATATTATATTAATTGTTCATACGTGGCTAAATTTTAGAGGTTGTTAAACCCAATCATATGTTTATAAGCAACGTAACATGTAAAATGAAAAAGTAGCCAGTTGATCAATAATCCATTCATAGATGGTAGGAGCTTTAAAATGCAATTATTAAGTCGCAAACCAGAAAAAAGCAATTTCATTTCATTTCACGTTAACTAACAACGTATTCTTTACCACAAGTAAAGTAATAAGTTGGGTGCCGATTCATAACATTACCGGAGATAAAGGAAAAGAACAGCATCTTTAGTTGGTTATTCTAGGAAGAGGTCTCGTGGCCTAAATCAAAGCCCTTACAAGGGAAGGAAAGAGGAGGCTAAAATGGAGGCTAGATCAGGTTTGTTGGTTTTAGTTTTGAAAGAAGGCAGGTATAAGAGTCTGAGAAGCAGGAAGAAGATAGAGGGCTCTAAAGCCAGTAAGCTCTGGGAAGTAAAGATGCAGAATTTGTGATTTTGGCAAGGCTAAAAAGTGAAGAAGTTAATTTATTTCCTCAAATTGAAATTTCTTCGAGAAAAAATGCTCAGACATCAGCATCTTAGCCTATCAACTAATGGGGTGTTACATTTTCTAATATAGACTTCTTGTTATCACAAACTGATAACATGATATAAAAGTCGTCAAAGTCAACTATTTTTTGCTTGCATCTACTAAAGGTGAATATTTGGGACAAAACTAATAAAAAGTGTAGAAAGTGGAAAGCCAACATTTTTATAAGGCAAGGATAATACCTCTGTCTCATATGGAAAAGCCTTCAAAATGGCTTTTGATAATTATACCTAAAATATTTTATCTACCGATTCAAATAAAATTTTTTACGTTCAATTTTGCACTAAATAGCATTCTTAATATTCAATAAATAGCGTGAACAACAAAAAATACATCGAAAAATAAACAACGAATACAAGTTTAAAACATTGAAGTTGCTGAAAAGACAATTCTGCGAGAATATGGAACAGTTTTGAAAATGCACAGGGTCAATAGATTTTGGTATGGTAAAATTAAATGTTGTAATACTGAAAAGCATTTGTTGATATATATTTGGTTTAAGGATAAATGAGATATTTAAAGAAGCAAGCAGCTACTGGAATCAACATATTTTGAAATGAATTTCCAAAAACAAGTAGCATAATAGCTAATTGTATCGAGAAAGTTTTGATAACATGAACTATATGCAAATCTAACGCCCCTGCTTGGCATTACTTGGCAGTCAGAGACAAAGTTTTTACTATGGAAGAATAAATTTTCGTTCACAATCAGAAGCAATAACACGCCTGGTACTTTCGTTTCTCTAGGGATCTGCCAGAGGCAAAAGACCAGTCTTTGGGGACAATCTCAATCCCTGGTGGCATTAGCAATGGTTTTCAGGCAACAACGATTAGCACTGCAAATTAAGAATTGTTTTCAACCAATTAACGTAGAGTTATAATATTAACATCAATAAAACTGAGAACTAAACTGTTATTGAATTATTCAGGAATATTTCAATAAATATTTTTTATTATTATAGAGGACAGAAAATATTTTTTTACATTTTCATCGACCATCTAAAACAGCTGTTTTGCAAATTTTGCATTTCAAGGCAGCGCAGCAGCACCTGCGTAGGAGAAAATTGTGATTAAAAACGTTTATTAAAGATTAAACAATACTTTTATTATAATGGCTGAACATTTTCTCAATGAATGCTGCAAGGAAGAAGCATGTGTTTTCCATTGAAAAGATAATAAGATAAATTAGACAAAATTAGTGATGGTTTCCGTGAGTCATTAGTTACAGATTTCGAGAAAATAAATTTAGGAAGAGTTTGATTCAAAGAAGAATTGCATAAACTATTCCAAAAAGTTAAAAAATTATTGATTCAAAGATTACAAACGCTTTCTTAACGCCCACTTAGAGTTAACCACAGCAAGTAGGTTGTTGAGTAGAATTTTTCCTGCAAATTATACAGTTAAAACCGTTTTGCATACGGCTAAGATTGCGATTTCAAGAAACTCATTGAAATGAATATGACATCTGTAAAAATATTTCTGCTCCTGGAAATATTGGCCTTAACTGTCTAAAACATTTTTCCTGGAATTTAAAACTCGATACCTTCTAAATGGATTCTCCTATATCTTGTTAACCAAATGTTTTCTCAGAATATGTATGATATAAACTCGTACCCGTAGAAATTTTATACCAAAATTGCGAATAATTACACCAAAAATTAATCATGTGATAAATTATTCAGAAAATTCTAAGACAATAATTAGATTAGTTAATAATGATCAATTGCTAAATTAAATCTCGTTAAAGGTAATTTTCAATACTTGCCTTTTTTGTTAATATTATATGCATGTTTCAGCAAGATTTTGCAGACATTTAAAATCTTTCACATATTCCATTCTTTGGTCCATGGAATTCCTAAAAATGTAGCTATTAGTGTCATCATCGATGTCAATTTCCACGAAAACAGACTCGCCAATCAAATCGGACTGATTCTCTTCCTGGCTCTGCAGATCAGAACTACCTCCGTCTTGATCGCTGAGTAGGCGACAGTTTACAGAAAGCGATTTGTCATTGCCTCTTAAAGAATTCAAAGTCAATTTTGATTGGGTAGTTGACATTCCTTTACAGCTCTTTTTTAACAGACTTTCATCTTTCTTTTCGACGTATTCTTGAATGAAAATTTCTTGGTTTAACGCAAGCACTCTTTGAAAGTACTTTTTACCTTGTCGGCAACTGTCTAAAATAATCCCGATAACCGCAGTAAAAATGAATATACCATTTAACATGTAGGCATACTTGATCTCAGTTGACGTTCTCTCAAACACAGCTGCTGACGATTTGGAGGTCTGGGACCAAACGATCCATGTTACCGACGTCACGAGCATTGCAAAGAACGCAAAGAACAAGACAAGATGAAGCCAGCCCTGGATTCCAATTCCCGGAAATCGCCACTGAAAATAAAGATGTCATAACTGTAGAAACCTTTCGAAGGAACCAAAATTGGGATATTCGATTGTGAAGTTAAAAAGCTATACAGGGGAATTCCGTGACATTTACCTCCTCAATTTGGATCTTCAAGAACAACAATAGATATAAACCAAACAATTCTCTCCAGTCCTTATTTAATAGCCTCTTAATTTTTTAACCTCATAAGAATTCTTATAGCTTGAAATTTTCTCTGAAATTAACGCCTTTTTAAAACCTCAATTCTTGTTCCAAGCTTGTAATGTTTCTATGTCAAAATGATTCTCTCTGGGCTTTAATGGACTTTTTCGCAGATAGTTTCAAAAAAATGCTGTGAGCACAGGGCCATCACTACAAGGGAGTGTGGTGGTGCGACACCCCCTTAAAAAAGAGTTCCATAGCAAAATCGGCTTTCTTGTCGTTTAGAGGTGCTTTGTTGGTAAATGTTAAGACTTGTCAGCAATGATGGCTCACCCTACTTGTCAGCAAATGGGACCTAAGCACCCCAGTTGATGACAATAGATAGCAACGGCCCTGTATGAATATAGTTTCAAAATTCGACAAAGTTGACTATTTTAAAATGAATTACGTTTTCTCTGACTACAGAGGACTAGCACTGAGTTATTCAGCGTTATTTGACGTAGGCCACACCAAAAGCAAATGTAGTAATCACTCAACAAGACACATGAGAAGCTTGAGAAGGTGTTGTTCATATCATTAGTTGTTTCAGCCAAGTTTATCGCCAAGTAGTATTATGGTCTTTAGGCCGTCCACCTGAATTTCGCAAGTACAAAGAAAATGCCTTTGCAATAAAATCATAACAACTTAATCATGTGCCTAGCAATGAAAAATAAAATAACGATAAATAACTTAAATTGATAAATATGGCTTTTGTAACTATTTCATCATAGCAGGTGCAGTTTTTGTAATACATTTTGAAACATTACACCTACAAAAAATCAAGCGTGTCTTATCTTTTATGAAAAAACGCAATACAAAATCTGCCGCGATATCATTAGCAACCAGGAAAGATTTCCTCGTGGTCGGAAAGCCAAAATATTGTAAATGATTAATGACTTAGGGGCTCTATTAAAAATGGAAGAGCTATTTCGCGAAAACCACATAATTTAATTATTTTTATAGATAAGCGAAAACATAGACAGCGATTTGTTAAACCATCTCAAGCGATCTTGATTTTGCCGTGGAAATGGCCTTTGATCGGCTGGAAAGATAAAAATGAACATGGGAGTGAGGTTTGCGATTAAACCATGCTGTTAGAAAGCAGTTTATTATTGCTTATTTGTATAGTGTATTTTCTTGTATTTGCATCAGTTTATATACCAAGTTGTATTAATGTTAAGTGTAACTATGTAATTAGCAATTACTGTTACTTTTTAATGGGGTGCTTAGTGTAGTAGCAGGGTTACAACGCATTTTCGCGCTTCTTGTCAATCGCCTTGTAGCGTCAATTTTTCGTTAGTAAATATATATATATATATATATGATATATATAAACAAATCAGATCTTGAAAGTCACTACATGGATAGTGTATACGATTCTGTGTTTAACAATTTTCGTCATCTATTTTTTTACAAACACATAAACCTGTAATTCATTCAGCTTCCTATCAAACTTTTCTCCTTTTATCAAGGGTCGATTGGCAACTTTGAGCTGACATCATAACCCCGTTTGCACTGCTTCAAACTGGTCAGATAGCTTTCCGCATACCAAAGCGAGGACAG
The DNA here is from genome assembly GCF_057945365.1 of Rhopilema esculentum. NCBI lineage: Eukaryota > Metazoa > Cnidaria > Scyphozoa > Rhizostomeae > Rhizostomatidae > Rhopilema > Rhopilema esculentum. Next base: position 13,765,624 of record NC_142830.1, read on the forward strand.
AGAAGCTTTCCGTGTACAAAATCGAGGTCAGAGAGGTTTGTCTGTTTTCCGCATACCGTGGACTTACAGTATCCGTTACCCTGGGTGCCAGAGCCTCATAGAGTCAAAGGATGAAGAACGGGGGAAAGGAAATGCGAAGGAGAATGGAAGAGGAAAGGGGAGAGACCATCGCAATTCCTTCCCCCGTTCTTCATCCTTTGACTCTCTGAGGCTCTGGCACCCAAGGTAAGTATCGGTCCAAGTTTGGATCTGCTATCCGTACCAATTTAGGAAAGCTCATTAGGTACACGTTTTTATATAAGAACAACCCCTTTATAGAAAACATCAGGCTGAAATTTGCAACAGAACAACATAAATTATAAGCAAAATAGCACTGAAGCAAGAATGAAACAAACTCATTACACAAAAGATCAGTTCAACAACATCGATATAAGTTTAAAATTAGAGATTAGTGATTTTCGGTCTTGCCCTTTTTGCTGTAAGAAAATGCCCATTTCCAATCAAAGATGGCACCAATTAGGAACGCTCATGATTAACGTTTCCTTACAATGTGACAATGTTAGAATCACAAAATCAATTCTTTGACATCACGAGTTACTCTGCCTTCCGATTTAGATGAAACAGAAAGTAGATTTTGCCGAGATCTTTGGGGAGAATTTTTTACTCGGGTGTTCACACTCCTTCAAGTAACGAAAAATTATCCTTAAAATCTGAATACATTTATATCAAGAATATATTCTTAGAATGGGGAATTTCTTAAATAATCTTCTTACAAACCATTTCTTTGACGGGAAAAATAGGGTGGGTTTTGCAATCTTCTTCGAATAGAATGGTCTAACATTACAGAGCTTGGGAAATCTTTCACGTATTTTGACCAGACATTTCTTGGGACTAGCGTTAGCAACCAACAATCTCTTGAAAACAGGATATGAAAGTCCCTATCAATAATAACTCCACCATTTTATACTTCCTGGTGCATCAATGCAACTGATTGTTCAGAATTACTCCCGATATTGGGCACACAATCGTTCCTTTCCAGGCATTCAATCTTGGACAGTAGGGGGAAGGATAATAATTAAGAGCTTTCCATTGATATCAAAGGTAATCTGGTGTAATTAAAAAAGCATTACCTATCGCTATAATTAACATATTATTAGTATTTAGAAATACATATAAAGATATCCTGTTTCACAGAAGTTGTCAACGATGCTGAGACATTTTTAATAAACTAAAATCTGAGGAAAATAATTGTGTACTTTTTCGGGACTTTTCCCCATTGCTGAGGCCCTCGTTAGCCCGGGTTTAGTGGTCCGAGACTGGCGCAAGAGGACGACCCTGGGCTACTAGGCAAAGTTGTCAAATGCAGACCTGTCAACCTTAAATTTTCAAAACCTGGAGATTTTAGATTTTTCCTGAAAAAAAAACAGGGAGATTTGGTCAAAAACAGGGAGATCACAGAAATTCGTTAAGGGAATAAATATACCTGATAAAATGTTGTGCTCAGCAAACATTTTGTGAAAAAAGTGACCATGAGAAGTATCTTCATGATAACTTTTAATGCTTTTTTGTTAATCAGTAAGCACTAACGAAAAATTGTTGTCATGTGGAAAGTCAATGTGACCATTATATCTTAATTATACCTCTGTAAAAAAGAAAACATACACAATGGACCTGTTTTTGAAGCATAAGATGCGCAATTCATTCAAAATATTCGGTGAAGAATCTTCCTAGAAATTCTGCTAGACATCTTCAAAACCAGGAGAAACATTTAAAAAACCAGGAGACCGGGTAAAAGCAATCAAAACCGGGAGTCTCCCGGCGGAACCGGGAGAGTTGACAGGTCTGCAAATGAACTAGAAAGGGGGGGGGGGTGGGTGTGGACATGTATCGGAGAACTCACCAAAACGTATAAAACGAGGTAAATTGGATCTTTCCATCCGAATTCGCTATATTTTCGCATATTTGTTGCTAATAATGTATCATGATACGCCAAATCGAGCTCATATGAATATGTTATAACCCAATCAAGAAAAAATATTAAGCGTTGTTATAAATTGTCGCGGCTGTTTCTATTAAAAGCAAAATAACCTTTCTGCTGCTTAGACAGGCCTAGTCACTGTGATCCCAACAATATTCGCTTCTTTGCGGCCAAGCATATTGTGAGATGATCTCCTCGCTTGACATATGTTTCATTAAAATTGCATCGAGTTTTGGCTAGTCGATCATTTTTAATTCTATCGTAATTTTTTAGGCCCTCCCATATTTAGAAAAATCTAAGAAATCCTTTAGCAATGCGTCGATAAACATACCATTCTTTTCTATAAATTCCGTAGTCGAGTCTATTATCAATGGAAAAAACTTGAGCGGTAAAAACGAATTTGAGACAAAACTATGTAAAATATTAAATCAACGGCTGGTATCCTAACAGTTTCAGCTTCAAGTTTTATCTTTAAAGATTTGATCGAATAGAGTGAATTTCTCTCCGGCTTTTGAAAAAATCTTGAGGATTCTTTTAGCAAAATAACAAAAGAAAAAGAAAGGCAAAACTGGTAAGAGATTGGATTCAGAAGGCTCAAATTTTAGGGTTTTTTTGAAAATTTATACCTCCAGAAAGGGGGTGGGGCAGAAAATCTATTATTTTGAGTAAAAGGCGTGCTCGTTATTATGAGGTAGTGTAGCGTTTTAGTGAGGTGTGATTTCGAAACAGTGTCGTTATTGTGAAAAACCACAACAAAACTTCACAATAAAAGGTTCGTAATCAATATTTGCGAAGGGAAAACGAAGTTGAAATTTAACCAGACTTTTGAAAGGGTTGTGAGACTTGACAGGTTTGTTCCCTTCGGGGGACAAGCACCCCCCTTACCCATATCCTAAGACGCTCAGTGATTCATCAACAGACGAACAACATTTTTCTCCATTTCTCAAATGGTAACACCGCAAGAAAATTTTTACTGATAATATATTTCCAACAAAAACTCAGCAGCCGCTGTTGCCTTTGTTTTTTTATCTAGATCTCACAACAAAAGATTTTAACTGACAAATTACAGTGCCTGCTTCCAGAAAGTTTCTCCAACCAAGGATATTTTCTTCTCTATCGATGATTTTACCATAAAATGAGAAATGCGATATTACGAATCAAGTAGATCACGGTTTCAAGTAATGAAGCACTTCAAATTTAAAGAAATATATTTACCTCTGTGAATGTTTTTCTGCGCGACCTTGTAACAGTGTAATTGTGTTTGCAGATTTCACACGTAAGATCTCCAGAGCGCGAAACCCAGTTCAGCAGACACGCGTGGTGCACGTGCTTGATCGAGCCGAGACATTTACACGCAGTCATAAGTTTTTCCTCGTTATCCCCATCATGGCAAATTCTGCAACATGAATCCATTGATGTAGACAAGCCCCTCTTTGCAGCGAGGCTGTATTGTGAGCTTTCACTGGTTGTCCGTGGCGTGTCGCGATTTGGCCGTGGCGGTGTGCTTGTGGCAAACAACTTGAGGTTTAGTTCGGAATCAGAACTGTTGGATCTTGACAAACACGATGAAATGCTTCCTCCACGCATTTTCATGATTTGACAGGAAACCCCGAATACAGCTTTATTCCGATTGAATTTTACAACAGGTAAGATCTATAAGGACGGAGTAATTACATTATTAGTTTAAGAACCACACTTAAATCGTACACAGTTCATTAATTGCAACTTAACTGCCTGGCCACGAGCATTTTCAAGTTATTCGCTAAACAAGGAAGCCATTAAGAAGCATTCGCTTTCCATTGGGTTTTCTCAAAGACAAAGGAATGGATGCTAAATGTTATTGTTAAGCCTCGTTTTCAATCATTTATGGATAAAGAACTAAACCAGGTGTGTACTCATCGAGCAATTTCGCAAAGGGTTTGGTCAAAAGACATCTGTCGAATTTTTAACGATCTTTATCGAAACCTGTTCTAAAATTGACTTGCTGTTAAAATTCTTCACTATGGCATCCGGTTTCACAGCACAGAGACCCAATGTTTTCAAACCAACTTTGTTTGATATAGAATTTGCTGGCAAAATAGAAAGTGCTTGATAGAAAGATAAACAGAAACCAAGCATGTTTAGAATGATAAAAACTGAAAGTAGACTTGCAGTGGTTAAAAACGAATCTTCTATGTACCGGTCATTTTAGATAACTTTAAATCCGAAATCAGAATTGACTGATTCCATTTTCAAATTTGTAATTGATTAATTTATACAGTAAATAAAGTAAAACAAAACAAAAGTGTAAAAAGGGATCTTTTTTGTAGAAGATATCTTAGAATAGAGAGCCGTTGAGATATGCGTATTTTGGATCGTTTTTGAAAATGGTCACGCGAAAGTTTCACATTCAGATTGTCAGCCATAGCTTTGTCTCAACCGTCTCGTGAAGTGATCACATGCCTTTTTCCTCGTAACTAAAACACTGTGCCGTCATTAAATACCGTAAATCCCCAAATTGCCCCCCTCTCTCGAATAAGCCCCCACTGCTACCGTATATTCTCCAATTGGACCCCTCAATTTGACGGTCTTTGCCATCTGAGGTTGCTTATGGCGTTTTATTGAATTACCACGACAAATTCGTACTTTTGGTAGTAATTAATTGAATGCTCATAAACGAGGTGTTTTAGAAATGTCTTCTTATTGTCTACAATAATTTTATAAACCCCTCCCTCGTATAAGCCCCCATCCAAAAATGTTAAAAATAAATAAGCTAATTCGAGGATTCGCGGTAATACCTTTTATCAATATTCAGTTTTTTCCGTTGTCAATTCACCCTCTAGGAGCATGTGCATGTGCCCCCACTTTTCAGAAAAGAGGAAAGTACACAATTTCAGTTAACGGAGGTGCCATTTTTTCCTACATGTGCCCCCCCCCCCACATTTGAAATGTTTCCTACGTCTATGCCTGCACAAACACTTGAACTTTTCTGATTATAATTCAAGGCCGTCGGAAGCGGGGGGCTGAAAGGGGGTGCTGGAGCCCGAATGATTGCCCAGCTGTAGCACTGAATGAGACGAAATACAATGGGCAGCCCCATCCCCCCCTCTGAATATGAATTTCGTTCCAACGGCACTGTAATTTATATATTTATCAATTGTATAATGGGTTCTTTATTCGAAATAATAAGGGGAGTGGATAAGTATTTCCAATAATCATATGAGGGTATTTCTTTGAAGGAAAGAACTGAAGGAAAATTAAAATTGGTTGTAACAACGGGAAACTTTGAATAGCTGCAAATTCGAATAGATGAGAGCCAATTGTAAATGTTTAAGAAGTCAACACTTAATGATAATAATGTAGGAAATGCTAATAACATAATAATACTTTTGCAAGGTACAGACAATGTCGGAAATACACATTGCTAAAACATTTCTAATTCAAATCCTTCAAGACCATTTCAGTTAAAACGCATAGGATTTTCGTTGCATATGAAACTTCACACCGATTCTGGGCTTTAAATGCTCATCAATATTTTTGATAATCTAAACTTAAGGGAAAACAAAATTGAAAAAAATTGATCAAGTTTGATAAAACTATGCGCATTATAAATTAGAGAGAAGAGATTAATTAGTTCTGAGAATTCGAACTCATAAATTTTCTGTAACCAAAGAAAGCACGGTCTAAGAAATTATTTTCTGGATGCCCAGAAACAAAACTGATAAAGATTGATTAAATATCAAAGAGATGAAAAAATTCTAGCCTAAATGCAAGAGCTTTGCAAAAGTTATTTCTTTGCAAAAATGCGACCGAAAGCATTGCATAATATTTTGTGACCAGAATTGACAAAATTACGTGCAACATTTCCCTGAAATTTTCCCGCAAGAAGTTTCCAGTGCTTTTCAAGCATTAGATGAAAATTATGTGAAGAAGCAGAACATGAAATTTCTAGCTAAAAAGTGAACTGAAATTAATCGCAGATAAAAACAGTAAAATGTACGGTACCTTTTAGTGCTTTTGGTGATTTCCTAGGAATGGAACCCCGCAAGTCCAACCGCTCTTGGAGATAAATCTTGGAGATTGTGTGGTATGATCTCAAAGAGCTTTTTCGATAAACAACTTTGGCCTAAACAAAACGAATTGATAAATTTGCATAATTCTGGTGCAAGGAGCAAGGGACATTTTGTTTTTATTGTCTCAAGAGGGACAACAATTCATACGGGAATTGCATTAAGCAAATAAAACTGGCACAATCAGCACAACATTGGTGCAAGAAAGAATGAATTCGCAGATCTGTTAGGACATGCCTAACCAGAGCATTTAGGAGCGTGTAAGTTTCACGAGAAATTGATTACAAAACAACTCGCAAAGGAATTGTGAAATTGACACTTGTAAGTTTCCCTTGCTTAGTCTATAGAATCAGAGGTTTTTCTGTCTAATGAAAAATCACCTTCGCTTGTAGACATTTTAAAAGAGGGGGTTACAATTTTTAATAACCTAAATCAAAAATAAAACTATTGGAGTTTATAACAAAAATAACACACATACAGCAATTTATTTATCGAAATAATACATTCCAGCTTAAATAATTGTTTTTAGGTCATCAAGCGAAACATTTTACAGGGTAGACGAAAATTTGCACACGATAAAATGCATGTTTTGTTCAGGATTACTAAATATTCGCAGATTTTTGGTTGCATTGATTACATCATCATTTATTGTCGCTACCCCTCCATTTCTATTTCATACAGCTAATTTAATTTATGAATTTTAACGAGATTTAATATATCAAATTTTTGATGGAAATATAAGATTACTCAATTTTTGGCAATGGACTTGAATAATTCATTATTCAATTTATATTTATCTACAAACAGTGTTCTTTTGATCTAGAAACCAAATTCAAGTCATCGAAATTAACCACTAAAAAGCTTGAATTGCTTACAGCGGTAAAAACTCATTCACTGCTAATAAAAGGAATTCAGTGAAGGTTTCGGTAAATTTTGTTTCACGTTTCTTACCTAAAAGCAAAACTATTAACGGTATCGGATGAAACTTGGATATCATTCGATGCACAAAAAAAGTGGTGATTCCAACCATATCAAAATAATTTGCAAATATTGTAAAATGATATTTTCCAGTCAAATTTCTTGCTTAAAAAAATGTTCCACCTTCGAAAGCTATTTTGCACCTTTACGTTTTAGGCAACAAAATCTGACCAATGGTTGTCTAACTTAAATCCCTAGAACTGCAGATCCTTAGCTACCCCCCCCCCCCCTCCTACCCCCCACAGTTTTGTATGGCTATAAAAGACAGACCAGAGCAAATACAGAATTTTACGACACTCTTTGCTTACCCCACATCTATCCTGGCCGTGTGAAAATTTTTGTGCCATTGGTTCCTTGGGTACAAAATAGCTTTTACTGATTTTACTGATCGCATTTGCAAGGTACACTCGTAAACCACAGTGAAATGTGGGTCAAGCCATTTGAAGCTTTAAGATCTAAATAAGTCTTTTTAAATAAACACAGCTGTACATGGGATACATGGATGTGCCATGCGATATTGTAAATGAGACATTCGACCACAACCGCCAAGCAACGATTTTCAGGCTTGGACTGAAAACTTCAATAAAGATTTTTTTGAAACCTTCGGTTGTATGGGATTCTTTCATACAAAACTTCTGTAAGTTTCAAATTTGGTATCATTGTGTGCCTTGAAACGCAGCTTCCAGAATGTGAAGATATCAAAAATGGATGTTTTCATCCAGAAAACGTTTACCGTTAAACCCAAAGCAATTGCTATAAAGATAACACCGAATTCATAGGTAAAAATGAGTTTGAGTTAAAAAAAGACACAAGAATTAGAAAAAAGGTCATTTGTTTTGAAAATTGCTAAAATTGATCAAAACTCAAACTAACAGTTTTTCAACTACTTACCTAATCAAGATAGAAGCTGCTTCGTATTAATTTTCAGCATCGGTTGGAATCCTTCACTCCCGTTCATAACGACCTGCGATTTAGATTTGTTCAATCGAACACTCATCAGTGTTTGAAATTCGAGACTGCCTGGGTTTGCTAGAATTAACCCTCCCTCCGGGCAAATTAAAACTTACAGAACTAAGTGCTGTAGCAAGGATACAGCCTTTGGGTGGGAGGGGCACCGTTGTTTGAGAGCGATAGGAACAGAAGGGATCGTTCATTGAAAACAAAGAATTATCATCAATTTTAGGGGACACGAACCCCCCAAGAAAAATTGTTGTTACGGACCTGGAACCACAATATAAAAATTTAAGGGCCTTTTCAGCTTGTTACAGAAACTCACAGTTCTTTTATGCTGATTTTTACTGTATTATGCTAGAAAACCTGGAATCTCTGTTCATCAAAAGAAATACGATCCTTAAAGAAAATGAAGAGGGTTAAGGAAGGAGAAGGGGATGAATAAAGATGGATCGGCAACATCAGACGCGAAACAGAGCTGTGTCACACACGACTCCTGTTGAAGGTAAGATTAAGGGGCAGTCGTCCCGATTAAAGCCTAGCGCACACAGCAGATTTTTGTCGCAAAAGACGAAGATTTTTGTCTCAAAAGACGAAAATCTGTAGTGTGCGGGGCAAAATCGCAAAGATTTTTGTCTTTTACGATTATCTTTGAGATCAAAAATGTTTGATATTTGTCTTTGTCTTTTACGACGAAAGACAAAAATCGTGCAATGTGCGGGGTCGAAAGACAAGTTTTTAATTTTTAAACCAATAAAACTTGGATTATATGGTCACGTGAATTCTGTGGAGCCTTTCTTTCCCGCCAAAAGAAAAAAGATCGAGAACGCCATGGAGAATACAGAAGACGAAGTCGGTATATGGACAGCAAACAAAGAGGAGCTTGTCGATCTGTGGCAAGAAAAGGCTTGTCTGTATATGGTTACGTCTCCAGAATATTCAGACAGAAACAAGAAGCTAGCAGCCCTGAACGAAATTGCAACTAAACTTTCTTCAAACGGTGAGTGAATAATTTTGACTAGCTAGCTAGGCTAGTCCTCTTTTCTTAGGCCTACTCAATTTGAAGTGAAACATTGCTGTACGAATTCATGTTTTATTCATTCTAGTGAATCAAGTTAAAAAAAGAATCGCATCTCTGCGCACGCAATATGCACGCTCCCGCAGAATCCCAAGCAGTGGAAGTGCACGACCAAAAAAGACGAAGAAGACTCAATGGATAGAAGACCGCCTTCAATTTTTAAGCCCATATGTATCCAACAGAGTGTCTATTTCTAATTTGCAGGTACAATACAACACTAGCTAGTTGAGTTCATTATTTTTTGTTGCAACCATACTATCTTGCCATGATACTGATCCAGATGTTGAGCAAAAATATTGTTTCAAAAGCTCACGCTGACCCTTAGCACTTAATGAACAGTTTCTGTTTTTTGTCTTCTGTAACTCAGTTAGAGATTTGTCTAATCTCCAGCTGCCTTGAAAAAGCTCATGGTTGTCTCTTTCACTGTCACATGCATTTTTATATGAAGGCTGCTCATCAATCAGCATGTTGTGCAGACAACAAATTGCCAGCACAATTTGCTTAGCCTTTTCAGGCTCCAACATAATCTTTGTCAGCATCACCCTGAACCTATTAGCCATGATACCAAAAGCGTTTTCGACAACCCGTCGTGCTCTAGAAAGCCTGTAGTTGAAAATGTGCTGTTCATGTAACAGTTGTCTAAATGGGAATGGTTTCATGATATCATTTCTCAAGGGAAATGCATCATCACCAATGATATGATAATGACATTTGATGCATGTTTCCCCAAATTGCTCAGCTTCTGGAAAGGCAATTGATTTGTCTTTCATCTGTTGATTTAGAGGCGATGTTTCAAAAAGTCCAGCATCACCATTTCTTCCACTTGCACCAACATCAACAAATATCAACTTGTAGTCATAACTTGCCAATGCTAGAAGGACTATGCTGAAATATCCCTTGTAGTTGAAGTACTCTGATCCAGACATTTTTGGTTGTTTGATTGCAATGTGTTTGCCATCTAATGCACCAACACAAAAAGGATAGTCCCATAAATTGTAGAAACCATCACTGATTGTTTTCCATTGATGAGATGTGCTTGGAATCTAAAATACAAAAATATTAAATTTTAGTCTTCAACTGAAAGTTTATCTGAGCCACAGCTTAACACTGGTGACAGTGACTGTGATGGAGACTTGGACGACAATGATGCCCCTGCTGCAGAGACACCAGTTTCAACAAGCAGGCCACTGGCTGCTGTTAAAAAATCCAAAACTGCAAAGCAGAAAAAGGAAGAGGAAGAACTCTCCATTCTGAAGTCTCTTGCATCATCTTTCTCTGCAGATGAAAATTTAGCTGCAAAAAAGGATGCAAAGCCAAGCCCTTCAGCTGCCTTTGGGGAATACGTTACACATGCTTTGTCTGTGATGGATGAGAAAACAAGACTTGTTGCAATGAACAACATTCAAAATGCTCTTTTTCAGGCACAGATGGGCTCTTTCTCAAATGAATTCAACAACCCATATCATGCTGGTCAACATGCTAGAATGCAGTCTTTCAGGCAGTCACTTGACCAGCAAGATATGAGTGAAGGGCCATCGTACGGACAATTCTAATCTTTAAAATTCATACAGTATATTGCTTTCACTGCACTCTTCAATGTTATGTGAGTTGGTTTTAATTAGCACATTAAATATTGTATTGAAAACCAAAAAGTAGAAAACAAAAAATGTTATGTACCTTAAGATATCTATCCTTAAGATTCTGATAAATTGCATCACAAGTTTCTGTCACTATTGATGAAATTGTTCTTTCTCCAAGTCTATATGAAAATCCCAGGCTGTGAAATGACTCTCCTGTAAAGATATGCAACATCTTATTATACCAATCAATATCTAAAATGATATGATTACCTCAATTTCTCCATGTAAGATTATCAGATTTATGATTGCATTCATTTTGATGATACTCAATTCAAAATGCTCATTATGATTGGCATTAAAGGTGAAATGGTTTGTGAAAGATATCAATTAGTAAGAAGTATTGTCATTATTGTTATTAAGTATTGCTACGAACTCTGTAGAAGAAACATTTAGAATATTTAAAGTTATTTTTATTATTCACAAATATATTTTTACTTTTCTCATTTGTATCCTATATTTTCTCTTTGAATCAAGCTGGCAGACTATTGTGAAATCTCACCTGTTGCTAAGTATCGTAGTGTGACTGCAAGTCTTTCTGCTGCACTAATTGATTTTCGCATGTGAGTGTCTTTTCTTTGAATCATTGGTCTTACTTTGGCAAGAAGAGATTTGAAAAGGTCTTCGTTGAGACGAAAATAGCGTTGGTACATAGGTTTATCCTCCGATGCTAACTCCTGAACAAGATTCTGATATGCTCCCAGCTCATTTCTACGCTCAATCCAGGATTTCACCCACATTCGTCTCGCAATTCGCCTCCTTCTTCTTCGTCTTATTAAAAGGATAATAGCCAACAGTGCTTTCTTTTTTGTCAAATTCATAACCTTTGTCAGTTTCTTGAGCAATTTTATTCGTGTTTGGAATTTTATTTTACGCGCCAAGAAGTTCAAACAATGTGAAAAAGAGGTCACAAAACTTAATCGAGGCACTAATCCGAAAAAAATCGTGCTGTGTGCGGGCAATCAGTTTTTATGAAAAAGACAAAAATCTTCGTCTTTTGCGACAAATATCTGCTGTGTGCGCTAGGCTTAAGGAAAGCTGGCAACACAAACAAGCTCCGCAACCAAGCTACGCTAGGAAGCAACGCAAGCAAGCAAGCAACGCAAGCAAGCATAGAAGCCAATTTCTTAATTTCCTTGCGATAGCAAAATATTTCAATGGATTTATAAGTGCTCATGTTATGATGTAGTCCGATCAAACAATTAATACGAGAATGCATCAAACATGAACCAATTTTGACTTTCCGTTTCTTGAATGAAGAAAAGTATTGCTTTTAAGGTGCTCCCTGAAAACCAGCTCTGCGACGAAAAGGGTCCAAGGAATGCTGAGCACCCTCGACAATGCCCCTTGGGGCTTGAGTCCCAAAGCCCCCATGAAGTTGATAAACAAAAACAAGTAAGTGATTTTAATAGAAAGAGTGAGGTTGTTGAAGCCCATGTGGGTAATAAATGAATCAGGACAGTTACCAAATGATTGCAGCGGTTGCCCCGGAGCTTTGCGACAAAATAAAGCATCAAATCAAGTCACACAATCACATTACTAAATTGAAGTTTGCAGGATTTTTTCTGCAAATTTGCATGATAGCAGATTGGAAACCAACAGCGATGACAAAGACATTGATCCAAGGGAAAGTTGAGGGCGCAAGGGAAAGAGGCAGACCAAGAAGGCAATGGGAAGACGACATCAAGGAGTGGACTGGAGAGGGATTGCGAGAACTATCAAGAATGGCGATGGATAGGGAGAAGTAGCGGAGCTCTGTGCATGGTTGGGCGCACCCACGGCCTACATAGGCTTAGGCGCAGAAGAAGAAGAAGATTGTTCAGTTTTGAAAGGGAGAAAACAGCTGACGCAGGGATCATGGTGTGGATTTAAAAGGAGAGGAACACCCGAGGAAAGTGTTTTATTACATGTAATTTGTGCTGAATGTCCGATTGTATATCTACAACAAATGATAAATAATTTCTAAATTAGTAAAATTGCAAGTTAGAATGGGAGGCAAAGGTAAAGGCTACACGATACAGGGGAATCGACTGTCAAAAACTTTATTGAACACCAGAGGTAGTTCCCCAGTTTTACTAAACTGCCCAGGTGTGGGGCTAAAATAGCTAAGTTTAGCAACATGTGGAAAACTCCCCTTGCAATGAAAACTTCTTCACACACTCTTTTTTATATGAACAACTTGATAAGGGCACGATCATCAACTTGGTAGAAAAATAAGCAGATATTTAGAATAAGATGAGGCGTGGGTGAGACTGTAGAAATTATTTTGGAAAGCATTTTCAATTCTGAATAATTTCCTCTGTCAAAGAATTGGTAAGATTGTAACGTTAATCATTTCCAAAGCAATTTAGCTCTTTACTAAGAAAGGTCCTTACTTAGGCTTCTTTATGGGTGGGTGTGATACTTTAAAAAATATACTTGGATTACACATCCAGTGTCGTTCTGCAGTAAAATATACCTCCACAAATCTAGTCTATAAGTCTAGCCTCTAAAATTTTGGTAAAATTAAGAACATTTAACCTGAACCTAGAATTCCTGGTTCTTGTGTCAAATTGTCGGCGTATACAAAAACAATAGCGGTCCCAAAATGCACTGCTGAGGAACATCGCCACAGCTGTTCTTCGGCGTACAACAAGTCTTTCAGCTTTATACATTAACAAGCTGTTTTCATAAATTTCTGATTATTTCCGTAAATAATTTTGATAATTGGGGGAAATTTGCCGCATTGCCTGGAGCCAAAATCATGTTTTTCATTTGGAAGGTTAAACTGCTGAGGCCATTGTAAAATTTAATGATTGTGGAAGCCACAAAGTGAGTACCCGTAGTGGTCTTTGTGGAACAAATGATGGAACAGAGATGCTCGGGGTGTAAGGGTGATAGGTTTTAAGATAGTGTGATCCCCATGATAACGCTACAGCAGCTGACGTTAACGGAAAATTCGAGTTCATTGTTCATCAAAGCGCATTTCTATATTCCATATTTATTGCATATAAAATTTTAAGATCAGTGACTGACTAAACATTTTCAAAAATTTAAACACGAGAGTAGGACAATACCTCATTGGCCTGGCAAACACTCTCACACCGAACGGCATGAACAGAACCACTGACTGTTAACCTTACAGCAACATTATCATTATTTCATATTATAGTACTTCATCCCCATTACATTTTCATTCCACCACCACAACCCACCCTCTCTCATTCGCCACCCTTCCCTCCTCTACCACTGCGCTGCATTCACACCATTCCACATCAGCCAATCCGACACCACCATCGCCTCTTTTAAATGTGTACATTTTTTGCCCGTTAACTTTTGCTCTGATGAAGCCCCGTATGCCGGGGCGAAATATTAGCCTTTACTGATTTACGTGTATTTATTGTTGTTTATTCTCGGCGTATTGCGGTGTTTCATATTTGCTACATTTCTATCGACTTTTCGCCGCAAAAACTCCTTGGAGCCCGTCGAGCAGCCTGCTACAGTGACCTTTTATTCATTCACACAGAAGGGCAATGGCCGTCTCAAGGAAAATGACAACAAATCCATTCATAAAATTTGAAATTAATTTCACAAACATTTAAAAACATTGACGATATAATTTGCAATAGCAGCAAAATCTATCAATGTCAGATTTACGCAAACGGGTCAAGTTAAGTATTAAATAAAAATACGAAAAAAACCGATTTTTGATGCGAGAAGTATGGAAACAGACGTTTATAGGCTAAATATATTTATATTATCAAAACATCGAATGAAGGATTAGCACAAAGCAATCGTGTCTTTATCACTGGCAGAATAAAGACACAAATGGCAGATGCTATTTACAACAATATTAAAAAACGCAAAAATTTAAGCATTACAAGAACGCTGGAATAGACACGAGCTTCTGTCTCATTTATATTCCAATGCGACCAACAGAAACGATCGCATGTTGCATATCTTGAAATTAATATTAACTCTTCTTATCGGATATTTCCAAAATGTAAACACTGCGAAAAATTATTTACAATATTTTCGATTCTTAAGAATTGTCATCAATTTTCGTCTCTATAGAGTCCAGCATCAGCTTGTTGAAATCGAACAACGTTCGGTGAATATTAACAGACTGTTTCAGTGACATCCTAGAAAGGTTATTTTTTATGGCACTTAGAGCTTTATCCAGCATTTGGCAACAATCTTCAGGTTTCGTGTCAGCTTCAGAATCCTTTTCTCGATTAAGTAATCCAGTCGATTCCTCGAAGCTCGACTCACCATTTATAACAATCTCAGTTTTTAAGATTTCAATCTTAGTTCGTGTTAGACTTTGATCCTTATCAACCGTTTCTAATCCGGATTCCTCTTTGTCAAATGCAGTTCCATTTTTGTCTGAACAACTCTGTAAACTTCTGTCCGTAACGGGTTGACTAGTAGGTTCGGGTCCCTCAGCTACCGGATTTTCGTGAACCTCCTGGATTGGTTCCACAATACTAGTTACATCGCATTTAAAAGCTTCAGATTCCGGATTCTCTGACAAAGCTGAATCCGGATTTTTATCATGATTAGAATCTGGATTCAATCTTGAGTTCTCGATTGAATCGTCCTCCGTGTTGTCAGAGTCGGTATTTTCATCTGAAGATTGAACCAAAATTGGCGCATGCTCTTCTTTTCCAAGTTCTTCGGATTCGGGCGAATTTTCACTTCCAGAGCTATCAATATCAGGGTATTGCAAAACAGTACCTTCTGTGATGTCTATCTTTATTTCTTTTGGGGCTTGGTTTCCTAAATCATTTTCCTGCTCGTTATTTTCAGCGTCCATTTCATCATCATCACCGATATCTTCACATATATCAGAAGACATCGTAGATTTTTCCTGAGAAGCTTCATCATCCGGTCGACATGAGTCCTCCATAACAACAACCTCATCACAATCGTTTTTACCACTGCTTTCATCCACTATTTCCTTGCTACCTTCCATCTCATGATCCGGGACATCTATGTCACAGGTTGCAGCAGAAAAGTCCAATTTCTCCGTGACATCATCTTCCTTCCCAGCTTCTTCCTTTTCTCGGTCTCCTTCATTTTCCTCCATATCTCTAAACAGTAATGTCGCTTTCATACTTCCTTTCTTCGTTGGTGTTTCGTTCACTTCTGCTTTCTTCAACCCCCCGTTTCTACTGTTTTCTTCTTTTATCTGAGATTTCACTTTCGTTGGAGACCCTGAAAGAATACAACAAATTGTCTAGGCATACCTATGACTTCAAGAACCTTCTCAAGGGGTTTCATATTTCCCAAGAGGTTTAGAAAAATTCCACTGGGGCTCTACATTACCCACTAGGCGCTCGCTTCCGAATTTTCGCATTTCTGCAACATTTTCCTATAAAAATCTTAGGTGCACATATTTCAAAAAGGAACACACCTGGTTGTTCTGTTAAAATAAAATTATCAATTGTCTCTAAAAACAAGAAATGTTTGGGAATTTTGAAAATTCCATTATATTGCCTGGTTTAAATTCTCCAATTTTAAAAAGCACATTGAAAAATTTAAGAGTTTAGGGTCTGAACCTTTTTTAGAAGATGCTAAGACCAGTGAGGTTCTTAGGGAAAAAGATCATTTTGAACCGAACATGAGAATGAGACAGTGCGGTAAATCAGCCGGACATAACGACCGGAATAAAATATCTCTATTTAACATTTTGCAGTTTGCATTTTCAGAAAATGTTGAGAGTTTTTTTTGGTTCTTTTTGTGAAAATATTCAAGAAATCACAAAAACATTTTCAAAAACTTTTTCCTAAGATGCTAAATGGAGAAGCTGCAACTGATTTTTTACCAAAAAGTGCATCTTTCTCTTTGAAAGATTGCAAGTTGCGTTGGTGACTTAATTTCATTTAAGTATCAAGGTAATCCAGAGTTCCCTTAAGTAAACCGGAGTTCCTTGAAATGAAACCTGAGTTCCTTGAAATAAAACCTGAGTTCCTTAAAATAAATCCGGAGAAATAAATCCGGAGAAATAAATCCGGAGAAATAAAACCTGAGTTCCCTTAAATGAATCCGGAGTTGACTTAAATAAACCGGAGTTCCTTTAAATAAAGCCGGATTTCCTTGAATCCAGAGTTTCCTTACGTTGTTTTCGGCCACATGCAGTGAAGACTGAACTTGAAGACTTTGAAAGACACAAACAGTTTTGCTTACCTGATTTCGAAACCGTAGTATGGGTGGCCATTTGCTTTTCTTGCTGTTTGAGAAATCTACTCAACGCTGTTTTACAAACGCAGACTTTGGGGGAACGAATCGGCAGTGACTCGATTTGCGATTCGGACAGGGCACAAAGATCGCCTATGGTTCGAATGTTTTGCGACCTGAAGAAATTACCGGCGCCGCGTGACCAACTCATCGAAGTGATGGACGGCAGAATCTTCTCGATGACGGTGCGACATTTGATTAAATCAGGGAAAATGGCCTGGGTGTCGTCTTGTCTGGCGATCTTTGGAGACGAAAGCTGTAGAAGATGATTGAAAATGTTTGTAATATGACTTTTGATTATATAAATCATCAAATTTATATTTTACACATGCAATATCCTAGCTTAAAACCAATTTTTGTTCCCGGGGTTCTTTATTCAGACTAAACACAAAGAAAAACAAAAGACATATATTTGTTACCAGCATATAAAGCGAAAGGAACCAAAGATATAAATTTGTAACCAACGAAACAAAATTTTCTTATAATATTCTATAATGAAAATTGCAAATGGGATCTTGCAAATTGCCTTGATCTAGTACGTAATTTGATACAAATACAATTTGCTTCGTGACTGCAAAAGAAAAATAATTTTTTCTAAAAATGCCTTTGAATGTAGGGATGGCAGAATAGCAATATTGAAACAAAGACGAAAAAGGCAACCCTTAAATAATGCAACGGTTAGTGTATCGTAACGAAACTAGGAACATGTCAAGCTTCGGGCTACTTTGAAACATGGAGTATGGAATGTTGGAAAATTGGAGTGCAAATGATGTTTAGCATTAGACCTTACCAAGTTATGTTGTTGTCCATGTTTTAAAAAAGCATCTAATGTCAACAATTTTCCCACCTTCCAAATTCAATGCTTTTTAAAAAGTCCAAATTTTGCTGAGTGCAATGGAAGCGCGCATAAAACATATTTCTCTTGGCTAAAGTAAAAAAGGAGAACGCGCATCTCGAAATCTCAAAGAACGTGGCTGTTGGATTAAGGCTCTTGAAGAAAATGAGACATTCGCTATCAACTTTTGCAGCTGAATCAGTCTACAAAGCTTTTGTTTTCCCATAAATATTATATTGTTCAACTCCTGTGCTCGTAGTGTCTGACACGATGGTGAACAAATATGAACGATTGCAAAGGAGCGCAATTAAGATCATCCACGAACAGCCAAAGGACAGCAAAGAATGTAGGCTCATGAGCATTCAAGATCATAAGAAATTCAAGGCAGCGATACAGATCTTTAAATGCCTGCAAGAAACTGTCAGCCCAAATCTTGCATCATATATCCAGAAAATGGACCACAATTATAACACAAGAGGAAGTTTATCCACCCTCCGCCTTCCAAATGTCAGGACCGAGGCTGCGAAAAAGTCATTTCGTTTCCAAGGCCCTTTGTGCTTCAACGACATCCCAATTGACATCCGCCAATTAACATCGATTCTTCAATTCAAGAATCGATTGAAAGAACATTTCCACAGCAACTAGTTTACTTCAGTTCCACTAAAAACGATCTTTACCCTTTATTACTTTCATTTTTTAACTTTTCATTTTTAACTTGTAATTACTTTTCATTTTTAACCATGTAAATATTTATAATTAGAACAGGGCCCTTATTGATAACAGTGCCTTTGGCACTGAAAAGGCTTTACCCTGTATAAATATTTCTATTATTATTATTATTAAATACCTTCTTTTGAATTGCAGTAAATCTTTTAGGCGTCGCCTGTCTCGGCATCTTGGTACCTCCGTTTTTCTCGCTTGTTTTTGGAAATGGCACCGCTAGATCACTTGCTCGTCTTTCGTTATCAGCCCATCGCTTATCTTCAAGTGGAATTGCAAAAGATACCCGTCGGTTCTATGGGAAAATCAAATAAAAATTTTAGCAGGAGAACGTGCTCGTCAAGTTTGACTTATATCAGTTAAGCATACAAAGTATTTTGCTCCAGGGAAAAGGGGGGGGGGGTGGGTTGATCGTAAAAGGTAGGGCAAAGGTGAGTTCAATACATGATACGTACATAGACGATACATTATTGAATTGTTATTAAAAGTACGCTTTCAGCCATTTAAGTTTCAATTATTACTAAAATCACCTTGCTTTCATCTTTCTTCACGTTTTTCTCTGAAAATTTTTTACAATTCTGATTCATAATTTTGTTTACCAGGTTCGCAAAAAGACAAAACTTCGAAAAAACATTAGTTTACATGAAATTGTGAAAACAGGTTAAATTGGAATAATTTTTAACAATTTCAAATTCAAAACATTAATAACTTAGAAGACTAAAGCAGAAAAAGACCTAAGGACGCCATGAACACGACGTCCTGTCTTGAACAGCAAAACGAAAAGAGTATTAACTGCGAAAAGATAAACAAATAAAGTACATAAGCAAAGCATAAACAATAGAATGATTGAAGGTGGGTTTCAAGATTACCTTTCCGGAGGGGGATGACTCCATGCTTTTCTTCACAGCCATCTTTAAGATTCCACTTATCGGAGATCGACCTTCGCAATTACTCCTTGATGATGAGGGATGAGTTGAACCAAGGCCATGGGAAAACTTGATTTTTGGTGATGATGGCTTTATCTCTTGTTGCTTAGTCGACTTCGTCTCTTTTCTTTCTCGGTTTAATTCTGTGTTTTTTTCTAAGACACCCGCCTCTGTCACCTCCATTGCTATACTTTCAATTACTTTGAACGAGTCTGACGTCATTGTCAAGTCTTTTTGGTCCTCGGATGTCTCCTTGGGGTCTTCGGAACCATCAGAAGTATGTGATACTTTTTCAGCAATTATCGAATTCATTTTGTCACTTTTCAGCTTCCGTTTCCTTTTCCTAGTTCTTGGAAAAGTCGGTGTTAAGTCATACTCAATCATTCCTTGATCTTTATTTGATGACTTTGTGGGTGAAAGGGCAACAATATGTAATCCAACATCCTTGTCATTGCAATACTTTGGTTGGCTTATAATTTGTCCCTCGGGCTCAGTTGTGCCAACGGTTTCATTTTCCTGGCACCCAAGCTTGTCTGTATCCTTAATATCCATTTTGTCATTTCTTTCTTTCTCATTTTCACCGAACCCAACTTTGGATTGATCAGTACTTGACCCTTTGTCTGCACGTGCTTTGTATAACTTGCTCAAACTTGCTAAATCGATTGAATCTTCAATCGATGCGTTTAGATCTTGTAAATACGTCTTTGCCACGATACTGAACTCTTTCAATGGCAATTTATCGGCTCCATGGCGCTTCTCCTTCTTGGCAATTGACTTCCTTGCTGTGTTACGAGCAGGCAATATCTTTCCTCCCTCCGAAAACACACCTGTTCCAATGATTGAATTCGAGTCTTCAGAGCTTTGAGTAACCGAATCATCCTTGCTTTCAATATTCTTCTCAGTTGTGTCCCTGATTGGAACTACTTCTGCAGTAGTTTTATCCCTTTTAGTTGAATTTTCATTTTCACTCTCGGCTGTGTCATTAACTAAAATAATTTCTTCAGTAAAATTTTCACTCATTTCAGTTGAACTCATTCCATTATCTTGCGAAACTCCATTTTCCTCGCTTAGATCAACATGAACCACTGATTTGTCTCCATTTTTATCTTCCTGTCCAGTTTCGTTTTTGTCCTGTTTTCCCAAGAAACCTTTAGCACTGTCCAGCAAAATTGAAATCACAGAGCGTTTTCTATGGTTCCTTTTACTCGCTTTCTTTTCATTAGGCCTAGTGCCAGCGAAATCTCCTTTGGCAGGACAAAGATCAAGGCTCTTTTCTGGCGCCATTTCTTTTGTTCTTTCAGGTCTAGCTGGTGTTGAACCCTCATCTGCTGCTACTGTTTCGTCCTTGTTTTGAATAGAAACCTCCTCGTTCTTGCTTTGATCAGAAACCTCTTCGTCTTTGTTTTCATAAGAAACCTCCTCGTTCTTGCTTTGATCAGACACCTCTTCGTCTTTGTTTTCATAAGAAACTTCTTCGTTTTTGTTTTGAATAGAAACTTCTTCTTTCTTGCTTTGGCTAGAAACTTCTTCGTTTTTGCTTTGAATAGAAACTTCTTCATCCTTGTTTTGACTAGAAACCTCTTCGTTCTTGCTTTGGCTAGAGACATCTTTGTGCTTGTTTTGACTAGAATCCTTTTCGCTCTTCCTTTGGCTGGAAACTTCTTCGTTTTTGCTTTGATTAGAAACTTTTTCTTTCTTGCTCTGACAACTGGCTTCAGCTTCCGAAGAACCTCCACCTTCACTATTTATATCGACGCTAATGCCAGACAATATCTTATCTGACCTGTTGTCCTGTTCTGTTTCCTTAAAACTAGTCCGGACATTCCTAGATTTTCTTCTCGTCGATGAGACTTTATTTGAACCATTGTTTTTTGCTTCAGAAATGTTCTCATCTCTCATTTTCTGCCAGGCAATGGGCTGCGATTTTCTACTCTTTCTTAAAGACCGCCTCGGAGTTAACAATGTGACACCTTTCAATACCGGCAACGGTTCATTTTCCGGTTGTGTGCAAGGGATCAAATCCGGTGTTTCTGAGTCCGGTTCCTCACAATGTTTTGTCTCGCCTTCAGCATTTGTTTTGTTAGCTTTCAGACTAGACGGCTCGGCTGAGTTTTCGCTGCTTGATACAGCTGCGGAACTTTCCGGATTGGCATCATCGACTATCAAATTTGAAGATGATGCCACAGACGTAACAAGACGTGCTATAGACTCCAAAGGCATACTTTTTTCTAGTGAGGATTCATGATATGGGGTGTAGGATGAAGGTATGACGTCATTATCATCATCTGGTTGTGAACTCTCAAGCCCTTTTCCGGTCTCATTGAGACGTGAGAGCGAATCGTCAGAGCATGTCCCATTCGCCACCATTTCCAATGACTTTTTTATTGATTTTCTCGCCTTTGGTGCGCTGGAATCGCCGCGTCCTGTTGTTTCCTTCATATCACAAGGGCTTCTTTGAGAGCCATGGGACACTTCTTTGTCACCCTTGGGACATTTTGCAAAAACCTCAATATCACACACTGGCGAATTGCTTTTGGTTCGAGATCCTCCGCAACTGCTATGCGGGGAGGCAACTTCCATTACATCAGGTTCATTTGGGCTGACAACTATATGAACAGATGGGTCGTCTGCAGTTGCTTCTTTCTCGAAAGTGACTGCTGCGTCATTCGAGTGGGATCCGCGTCTTTCCGCATGACAGGCTGGGTCAATTTTGCCGGACGATATGAGAGGGAAGTCCATTGTGCACCTTAAAACCAACAAAACAGGATTAAAAAAATAACAAAAACTTTGTAATAATTAGAAGGGATGTAGAAGTATGAGAGAATTCTTGACCATTGACCATTGAAATACGACGCTGGAGGACAAAGCGTTTTTCGGCAGAGTAGCTTTCAAATGTAATTAAGAAAATCACCACAGAAGGAAGAACATACGTGTAGTTTGAAAAAAATACAAATGATAATTGTGAATTTTACATAATTGCAAATATAGAGAAGAAAAAGTCAAATTAAATAACTTGAGATCTTTATGTCAATTTTTGTCAAATAGTAAGATATATGGAATAAGACGATTTAGTAAAAAAATTACAACTAATGTCGTGTCAGTTTGGTGATTTTGGGTTGTTTCAAGATTCATGGCTGCCATTGCAAAAATGTTCCTGGAAAGAACCAAGACGAATTTAATCAGAGAATCATAACTAGACAACTTTAATAGTTTCCATTGTTGATTCAACTGCTGTGTGAAGTTAATATAAGCAGTTTATACAATTTGAATGGAATTAGACAAATCAAATATCAAGGAAACCTACTGGGTATCTTCAGAGAAAATAGCCTCCTGTGTCGTTTGATCAAGCATATTGTACAATGTGGGTACATCGCTGCAAAAATTAACAAAATTAGAAGATAAAGATAGTAGAATGAAAAAGAGTAAAACTTTAAAAAAAGAAAAAATTATAAAGAAAAAACTTTAAAGATATCATGATAAAAATTTGAAGAGCAGGGTAAAAATTGTTTCTAATTAAACAGTAAAAATCTTACCTCTTGCTTCTCAACATGTCTTTCTGGTGTTCGGTCAAAATACGCCGTTTTTTCGGGGAAGGAGCAATGGGAACAAACTCATTCTACAAAAATAAGAAAAACAATAAGTTGATGAGCAAAACATGAAAATGTAAAAATTCAGCACAACAGTAGTTAATTGAGCCAATTGCACAATAAGATGTCTATTACAGGGGACGTCACAATCGAATTAGCCCCCCGGGGGCTTATTTCGCAAAAATACTTTCGAAGTGGGGCTTGTTTGAGGGGGGAGGGGGGTTATTCGAAGGTATTATTAAGCAGCAGCGAAAAGTGTTATCAGGGCAAATTTTCTTATTTTATTTGAGGTGGCTAGTAAGCTTAAAAATGCAGATATTGAGAGGAACCTACTGCTGTGGAGGCAATACCACAGCCAATGGGGGCTTATTCGAGGGCGGGGGCCTATTTCACAAGAATTACTTTAGGGCAGGGAGATACTCGAGAGCGGGGGGCTTATCAAATTAGAATCTCGACAGATGGGCGTGTCTGATTTCGGTATGGTTTATCAAGATAGTGAAAAAGCTCTGTCCAATTAAACAAATTATGCGACTCACAAAAAAAATTAAAAATTTGATCTCCGACCTCTTTAAATAGAAATCTTCAAAAATAGCAGGAATTTAACTTTTGTTTTATTCGACAAAACGTAAAAATTTCTGACAGGACGATGATGGTGAGTTTTGTACCCCTACTATGACACCCCTTCTTGTGACGTTGTGAAATTTTGAAATAGCATTCCAAGGATATTAATAATAAAGTTCAGATATCGGTGTAGCGTCTTGCTTTGAAATCCTTTAAAATAATTCTGCACCCACCCACCCCATTTCAATAAATCACAATTTCCTTAGCAACAACTACACCCACCGAATTATCATGGTCGAGTGAACTCGCAAGTTTTCTTCTGACTGCTTTTATTCGGGGTTCACTCTTCGGGGACTTGTCTACGATTCTCTGCAAATGTAATGAATTATATTATAACAACAATGGCCATCACAAGGAAGGAATCGAATTAAATCTTGCTGTTTGCATTTTGTCAATAGGAAATAAGAAATGAATAAATTTTTTGAAGTTTAAAAAAGGACTAGTTTATAGAACATGACAAAAGCGGTTTCTGTACTATTTTTTGAATAAATTTATTTTCAGATTAATAATTTCAAACATCAATATATGCTTTACATTATATCCATATAGAAGCAATAAAATGAGCAATATTTTCGATCGAAATAATATATTATTTTTTCCAGCTTTTAGCATTAGAAAGTATATGATTGAAGTTTCGAAATGGCGAGGAAAACGCAGATAAATACTTTGGTTCAGTTTAAGTTGGTTATTATTTTCAATTAATCCTTAGATTTTGGCAGGTTGACAGAAATTTGGCAGATGTTGGTCTCGATATCCTTCTAAACAATATTCTTATATAAGAAAAATTTGTATTTGAAACTTTAAATTTATTATCAATTTAAAGCATTCACCAAATAGTAAACAACACATAAAGAACAGAAAAAAAATTATAACATCAACAATTATAAGATGACAATAAATGACAAAATGGTATTAGCAAAGGAGAGGTTGAAAAACTGAGATTAAATTTCGTTAACCTTTCTAGGAGAAGGGCTTTGAGGCACGCGATCAGCAGAAAGTGCCTTTTGCAGGAAACTGCCGTGAATTTTATGGGGAGACCGAAGGTTAACAGCCAAAGTCTTCCTGATGTTTGGCGAATTGGTAATATCAGTTGAATCAGGTAGCTGGGCTGCTTCATCAGACTATGAGAAAAATATGATAAATTACATCTCTTGGCGATTCTTTAAAATGCTTCAAAATATTATTAAAACACTTCCTAACAAACATGTCATTCAATTACTGCATATATAAACGTGGAACAAAATAGGAAATCTATTTTTCACCAAAGTGGGTGTTGAGGACTATGAATCCATCCCAGAGGTTTTAAATTCGACACCATGTTGATCTCGCTAAATTATCAAATAACAGTCATTTAAGGGTTTTCTTAGTTTGAGATATCATATCTTTTTTAACCTGACAGAGAGAGGCATAGCCAACTCCAAGCTGGCCTCGTATCTGCGCTGTTTAAATTGGCAAACAACTAGCAGACTGAAAGGCTTCAAATGAACATGGTTTGTCAAATACTTTGCTAAAAAGTGAGTTAAACTGCGATGAAAAAAACAGGCTTTTTCAGTGATGGCATAAAAATTATCGTTAGATTTTGGAGCGTTGACGATAGGAACTTATTTTGGTTGAAAAATAGGTATTTGAATCGTAAAACCTTTGAAATGGAGAAAGAAGTCTTCAATCTTAGCCGGAGGTAGAGCACTACAATATTCATGTCCAAAAATTGACCACCCCCTGAATCTAACTATATCCCCAAGTTATTAATTCTCTTGCTTAACTCTCTTCCTCATTCCCCCATTCAATTGTTGATTCCTTCAAAGAAAGTGTTTTATGCATCGAATCTTAGTAAGATTGTCACTGACAATCATGGAAGATTGATAAAATATTAAAGAGCATTGTGATTAGAGAGGGGAAACACCATAAAAACTGTGAAGATTTTGTGTTGATTTTCCACAAAATTTAGTAAGGGCTACAGTACCGAAAGAATAGGCTTTTCGTGCAATGAAATTTAAGGAAAGCACGAAAAAGCAGAATATAAATGCTAAAATAATATTGACACACCTTTTAAAATTTAATTGATTCATCAAATACTATTAGTAACAAAGCAAAACGAATACAAAACTATCGACATGGAAAAATAATACTATGGAAAAGCCTAACTGCATTAAGCATTGGTGAGAGATTGCTTGAAATATTGAGTTTATATAATTGGCAAATGTGTTGACAAGTAGGATTAGGACGTCGTACACCAGACGGAAATAAAAAAAGCTTTCATCAATGATAAGTAAAATAAAACAAGGAAAAAATCTTACCTCTGGAATAGCAACTGGATCGGTGCCCTGGAAAAAAATCATGAGAAGTCAACTCAGAGGTGTATGCAAAAGGTGGGGAGATTGGTTTAGGAAAGAAGTGAAGTATAGATAAAAGAGGAACGAGAAATGGCAGGAAAGATCATTCAAATTCTACAACTAAAACTATTGGCCTGATAAGGTGAATAAATTTTAAAGTTATAAAAACCAGATTGAAAAACTAGCATGAAGGATGTTTTGAAAAATCCACCAAGTGAAGGTAATTTTGAGAAGAAACTATAGACTTAGTGCTTTCTATGTTCCACAATGCAACAACCAAGCATTCATTTCTTCGTCTATTTTGATATCACACCTAGATAAATAGCTATGTTACCCCCTTACCACCAAAACAATCGCAACGAAACCATCTTAGTTTCAAAACTGCAGGTTACGTTTAAATAGTGAATAATTCTTATAGAGAATAATCCAAGGTTTTTTGGAAGTGAAGAATGGAACTGCTGATGTGTGAATGACAAAAATGCTGTCGGTGTTCCAAGAAATTGGCTTGCTTTGTTGATATGCCTTTGTATTCCATGGCAAACCACAAGGGATTCTTACCTGCAAACCATTTATGGTCAAGGGAATTCTTGTTTTCATTTGACTCAGAATAGCTCTGAAAGGAGAATAAAAATAATAAAGGACATTTCATATGGGAATTACATTTGGGAATTGCATTTCGGCATTCGGGAATTACATTCTGGCAATTCTTTTGGCAGTGCCTGTTTTATGTGTAAAAAACTGTCTATTTACTCACTGAATGAAAAATAAACATTAATTAAAAGTTTTTATATTAAGCAGGGTAACAGAAGTAAACAATTTAGTGTAAATAGGTAAAAACGAAGAGTCTTGGGGAAAATTATTTTATCGTTTCTCTCCCTAACTTCTTACAAAAGTACTTCCATTTCTAAGTGTTTTCATCTTTAGAAATCAAGGTTTTCTACGATCTGGAAACCATGTCGTAATCCTTGTATTGCATAATTTTCTATGTTTACGCTAAATTACTCGTTTGTGACTCAAAAAAAATTGTTAATCCTTATTTTGGCATTACCTTAACTCTTTTGAGTAAACAAGGCCAGTTACTTCACCAAAATACATGTTCCAGAACCCAGCCGCACGAGATCGCACTACACTGTTTTCACACGAAATCCCAGCTATCTAAAATTGGAAGAGATCATATTAAGATAAGCTTTAGTTATCGAGCATGCTTTAGTCTGTGTGCGTGCTTGCTAATACTGGAGCAGTGTTCAGTATTGTCGCTTAAGTAAGATAGCATTCTGTGACTTAAAAGGGCGACTTCTGATTCAAAGTGAAATAATTTTGGAAAGAATCTGAGATAAAAATGAATAACTTGTAAATGGCTTTGAAAAAAGGAAACATTTAGTAAACTTAAGCTTTTCGTCTGACACTCTTCAGAGTTTAAAACGTCAGAACATAGATCGAAAACTCTACGCTAGGAAGTATATATACCCAGTTGTGGATCGAAATAGCTTTGAATAACTTTCGTGTTTGTAGATAATGCACATTCAAAAAAGAGTGGATAAGTGATGACGTCACAAAAATCTATTTTTAGAATTTTTAAATTTTGAACAAATAGTCTGAAACGACACAATAAGATTATTCAATTTATCATGTCCGTGATATTCGATTAGCTTCAATTTAACTACCATCTTAAATTCAAAAAGTAAATAACGAACGATAATAATTCTCACGAGTTCAAACACTTACGAGTAAAGGTGAAAATACGTCAAGCAGATCCTGATTCACGTTTTCTTCGTATTTCTCTTGCACGCACGTGTAGATTTGATTCAGCAATTTAGCCACCTATAATTGGGTTAAATGTAAGTTGAACATACATGTTTACTATCATAATCAAGCAACAGAAAGGGAATGGCTTATAAAGACGTCTGGCAAACTCATGTAGCAATTATTGGTCGACCCTTGGATCATGTGCAAGAAGAAATAAAGAGAAAGCAAGAAGGAAGTTAACGAGAAATCGTTTTTGAAATTGGATAAGCGCGAACTAACAATGAATAAAATTTCTTTGAAAATAGCACGAAAAAGGTGTTGAGTATAAACAAAGTTTAAATGATGGCTAATTAGCAAAATATTCAGTGTCGTATAGTGAGAAATGTTTTGTAGTACGATGAGTTTTTGCTGTTTCGCAATTTTTTCAAATTTCGCGGTAACAGAGGCTTACCAAATTACTACAAATCCGAGTGCAAATAAAAGTGACAAGATAAAAGTGACAAGAGTTGGGCTTTTTCTATTCGGAAAATTCGGAAACGTGAGAGAGACAGGCCTAAGGTGAATGCGTTGAAAATGCTATAAGGATGAAGGGGCCGTGAAAACCTAATGGCCAAAACGATCGTCAAACAAAGTAAAAAAACGTTGATATTACATTAAGAGATATAAAGTAACAAGTAAAGCATATTCAAGAGACATACCAATTGTTTTGGGATTTCAAGCCAAGATTGCTCCATATTTCCTTCTAAAGACAAACTTTTACTTGATTCCAATTCAACATCGATTGGAACGGGCAGGCTAAATGAGATTAGAGGAAAGCGTTTAGAAAAGGGAAATTTTGCAAATGATATTATATAAACGTGGTGTAAAACATGCATGGTTTTTCACAAGAATTGTAAAATTTAAAAACAGAAGGTATGAAAAATTGACGCTCGCCTTTTAAAGAATAAAAAACATGGGGAAGAAGCCACATATTTTAAATATCACAAATAAAAACATATGTGTATATTTATGCATGGATATTTAGGCTGTACCTTTTCAATCTTTCTTCAACAACCAGCTGAACAATACAAGGTGAGAGCTGCTTGACCGATTCTTTGATGACGTCATCACCTGAAATCCTGCTAAAATATTTACCAAGAGCCTCTATGAAGGAGCCAAGGTGCTGCTCAGCGGTTTTACTCTGAAAGGGAATACACGTAGCGGTGATTTGGGAATTTGCTTTGGTAAATTGGAGCGAGATTCCGTCTAAGTCAGTCATACGATGCATCCTGGCTTTACCAAGATACAACGATCAGCCCGTAAAAACATTTGAAAAAATCATATTCGTTTTGACTTCCCAAACTGTCCGTCAAAAAATCAGCCAATGACATTTCAGTAAGCGACCAAAAGCAAAAATTAACTCACATCCTTTGCAGAATGGAATGCCCTGTAGATCGCCTTTAAAACATTGACCAGTGATTTGACATTGCCAAGTGGATTTCCCAGTCTTCGATGCATGCTTCGTGGCGTCATTTTCAATTGATTTCTTTGCTGGTTGCCTGGAGGCTCAAGGCTTTCAATCACAACGGTCAAAAGCTGGATTAACTTTCCAATCTCATCCACGACCTTAAGAAATTGTAAAGAAAACTCAAAATGACAATCAAGAAAATGGTTATTATAATTTTATAATGAAAGATGAAAAAGATGAGCTTGTTGTTGTTGTTGTTGTTGTTGATGATGATGATGGGTCGGCACTAGATCATAGTCATCTAACGTACATGACGTCATACATCTTTGAAACCGAGGACTAAGTGAAAAAAGACGGAGGCTGCAAGCAATGGCGGAACTCGCCTGTGGTTTGCTGTGGCATCATTAACAGGACCCATGCATCCCTACAGAACAGTTAAATGTTTTAGGCGAATGCAAGAAAATGACCGCAGGAAATCATTCTGTAGTTTGTTTAATCTACAGGGGCGTGTTTGCCAGATTTTCTACTTACTTCGTTCGGGGAATTTTCTGCTAAGGCTGGAATTTAGCTCTTTCTCCAGGGGTTTCAATTCCTAGCACACACAAACAGAGAAAAACGGAAAAAAGTGTCTATTCTACTAAATCGATGTTGATGATAACGTTGTTGTTGTTTTCAAGGATGATAATGCTGCTATCGTTGTCGATGTGCTGCCGGAGAATGCTGAAGACAAAGGTTATGATGATTATTACTTTAATGAAAACAATTTTAACCAATAGGATTTCAATGATGACGATGGCAACATCTCACCTCAAGACCCAAGCCTTGGCTTTCTATTGCTTCATGCAGCAAACGGCAAAAATCTTCGATTGCTTGATTCCGTTCTGTAGTTGCTATCAACGAGGATTCCCTCACCAATGATTTGAAAAGTGCAGACCAGCGAGAGTTCAGATCTTTGGAGACACCCATAGGCATATCAGCCTTTAGAAGCTCTTTCACAGGGAAGAGAAGCGTATCTAAAATGGCGCTAAAATCGTGGTCGAGGCTACCTCCTTGATTAACCTCGTTTGTTCTTTTGATAAATTCAGTAAGGTGCGTGGTGATTGCATCCCAAATGCGCCAAAGGAAACCTTTGTCTTCAACAAAGCTGAAAATTGAATAAATTACAAAATGAATGATAAACTTAAGTCGAAAGAATGGCAGGACGCGTTGAACCTAGATGAGACTGGGCTCGCAGAAATGTATACGGCGGGTAACAGTTCGTTCTTTGTCAGTCTTGAAAATGGTTTTCTTTTTCATTAAAAAGAATCTAACATTTCTCAAAGTTTTTATCTGGAAAAGGCTGATTTTCTATTCTAAAAACAAACCTGGACTTCTATTAGCTTTGCTGAAATCGAAAGACGTTTCAGAAATGTTTAGTGTAAGGGTAACTGAAACAGACCTCTCCCTTCTTATTCTCTCCCTATATCCCTCTCTCTCCACTTCTCTCCCCCTTTCTCCCCAGCTCTCCCCTCCTTGAGAAAAATGCCAGGATTAGCATCTGCATTACTATAGTAAAGGGTAGTTTTAATTGGTTGTCTGTGGCAGGAAAGTTTAATACGAGATAACATATCAAAACCTTATTACAAAAACATTAAGGTTATTACTATTGTTGTTAATCGCTAAAATAATTCAATGGCTGTGACGAAACAAATTATATTAGCCGCAACAAACTGAAAATAATAAAACTCACGGTGCTACGGCGTGCGTTGATTTGATGATCTGTTGAACCGCCGGTAGTTGACCAGTCACCGCCTCCATCACGCTCGCCAATAGCTCTTTGAACAGGCCAAGAAAACTGGAGGAAAAACACAAAGACAAGTTGGGAAATCCTGTGTAGCAATAACATTGAAGAATGGCGTACAAGTGCGTACAATTTTCACCCATATGACAAATTCACCGAAGGAAAAATATTTCTATAGCTGAATCCTGTTAAGTCGTTCCCCGGATAACTTTTACTAGGTCAGACTGGTTTGCAATTCCTTTTGAATTTTCCAACCTTTTGCAAGTCAAAAATCACACCTCAGACAAGTTAAGCCATTTCTTTAAACCTCTTTAAACCCAATTTGACAGGATTCAACACTATATTCAAATCCCTGAGCACAACAACGGATCACTTACATAGAAAAGAAGGGAAATGTCAATTAAAGAACAAATCATTACCTCTTTTTGCATAACTGCTATTGTTATAAACAAGTTAGGAATATTCGATTTCATTGTAGCCTAACAGACTGGTTAAGTGATAAAATTACAAAAATTCACTTCTATAATTTTTAAATTTGGATTACAAAATTAAGATGAAGATCATACAATAAATCCAGCAAAATCATAAACCATCTGAGATATGGAAAGACCTAAATTCTTTGTACTTAAGGATTACTGGGCTTGGTTGTAAATATTAAAACGGAAACAAAATTTCCGTTGCATTGGCCAGATTTGTCTCCTTTTTTATCAAAATCGCGATTTGGTATTTACATTGGATATCGTTCGTAGAGAAATACACAAAGGGACGAAAACAAAGTCTTGGAGAACTTGCAATGCAAAGCTAGAAACAGGAAGTTATTACTGAGTGTCATTTGATGACTGAAGTTGACTGTGACTCACCCATTTGATGTGGAGATGTCATTTCTAGACTTCAATGTCTGAAGAATGAGTTGCAACAAGTGAATGGAGAAACTTCCTTGGGTGTTCAGCTCGGTTTTCAGCAGATCTTTGTGTTGGGACATCGTTTCATGGAGTTCTTCATGACATAACGTCAAAATATTCTAAAAATACGAGAAAATGAAAAGAACTTAATTTATAACTGAATGTAAATTCCTAGTAGCAATAGGAGTGACATGGCATAAGTGACATGAAAACCAGGAAGGGGCACCATGAGCACGTGCACCTAACATTTTTCAGGAGAAGAGAACCCCTTTTCTTAGATTTCCCTTGTACAAAACGTTTGGAAAAGTGGCGATTGTTGTGAGACATCGTTCCCCTTTTCTTCTTGCACCCCTTCAACTTTGAAATGTATTTGATGTCACTGCAGGATTCATAAATAGGCAAACATAAGCACCCAGATCTGTGAAACAGCACACCATTGCAATGCAATTAATTGGCACACAGAGACTAGAAAAGGAATGAAGGACGCCTTACCACAACCGTTTTTGATGGGATTTTGATAGAATCAACCATGGTTTGTAGAGACAAGAACAGTCCACCCGCGATCACGGTGATGCTTTCTTTGTCATCTATGGGGTGATCAAAATAATCATTCAAAAAGACGAAAAAACAAAATTACAGTGACAATCAAACATAAAATTTTTAAACTTTAGGAAAAGCATGAGCGAAAATTACAGTTTATGGGCTCCATGCACCAACCAGTTGTACTAATGGGAGTTCCAATTTACAAAGAAATTATCAACGACATTCAAATCTAGAGCAAATAATGATATAAAAAGACTAACAAAGGGAAAGATTTACTGTTCAGGGTATTTTGGTATCCTTTTATGATATTTATAAATTGATTATGCAGACTTTGCAGGATTCGCAGGAAGTTTTTTTATCATTATTCGAGGGAAGATTGTAAGAATCAAATTGGCATTGAGAAAACATTTTGAACACCTTTGAGGTAAATATAAAATCTGTAAAACTGGATTTCCTTTCGTATGCAGATCCAAAACAGGATAATGACAATGTCGAGCATAAACTCGTCTCTCAAACAACATAAGCGAATCCCTCTATTTATACCAATTTTTTAAATTGCAAAGTGTTATCTGTGATG
The DNA here is from genome assembly GCF_057945365.1 of Rhopilema esculentum. Taxonomy (NCBI): domain Eukaryota; kingdom Metazoa; phylum Cnidaria; class Scyphozoa; order Rhizostomeae; family Rhizostomatidae; genus Rhopilema; species Rhopilema esculentum. The sequence continues at coordinate 13,798,531 of NC_142830.1, forward strand.
CATTAGTTCTAGTTTTGAGTCCTATTGTTATAGCCTCGTTTTGTGATAGTGATTCAAGTTGGACTCTAGTGTGTCTGTTCTCGGCCTGATATATTACATTATCCAGTCTAAATAATCATATACAACTACAACTACTCTGAAACATTCAACACAAGTGAATCCCTCAGATTTTTTACATAAGCCTATATTTTTGCATATGGAATGTAGGTTAAACTACAAACCTTCAGCTGTGTCGAAAATCCTTTCAAATTGGCACAGTAATCGCCCCCAAAGCGCTGTGAGCAGTCGGGCTGTACAAAGAGAGACAAATTATCAATATTTGTAAATAAAAGATGAACTGTCTGCAGGCAAATGTGTGACAGAAATGCGAAATGAAGACCTTATTAAAATACGTTCTAATTTCAAGGTGATCCAAAGTGATATTGGCTCTATTTTAAAACAAAGCATGATGAACAAATCATTAATTGTAGAAAAGGAAATAAAATTTTATATTTTTAAATGGCTTTGAAAAAAGCGACGAAAAGCTGTAGTTTACTAAATGTTTGCTTTTTTCAAAGCCATTTACAAGTTTTGTACCACCAAAAGATTGTTTTATATTTTTAGCTGATCCCTTAAACCTAGATGTTTGTCGAAGTTATGTTGACATTAAGTACCAAACAGAAATAGATGGTGATCTTGATAAAAAGCTAGGCGGTAGGATTAGGTAAACGAAATAAAGTGAGATCGGCGAAGATGGCTCAGTGACTAGCGTGACGTGGCACAGATTCAAGGATCGTGTTATGTCACAATCAAACTTCCACTTAGAGTGAAGAGAGTCGCAAGCTCTCTGTAATTTTTAAGGCATAGGAATCACGAGGTGTCAAGAAAATCACAAGGCGAAATAATTTTAAAATAATGAATTAGAATTTTTGACTCACGATCAATCACTTCGCCACAGTTTGATGTCAAATCTTGAAGGGCAATCGTGAAAATAACAGCGTTCTTCTTGATAATATCCAGGGATACTGGCTCGAATTCTATGCTCACTGGATAAAAGACAAAAAGACTTAAAAACAGCAGCTGAAAATTAAGGCAAGTTTAGAAACAAGCTGTGATGAACTTTTACACATATTCTTAGGTATGAAGGTGAGATTAAAAAGAAATAACTGGAATTTTGATTTTTAACTGATGGGAAGAAATTGGAATAAAAACTAGTCGATAAAATCAATGAGTTCAAAGAAAAGAGTTTTAAAGCCCAACGTGGTAACATGATTACGAGAAGAAGTGCTGTCCAAAAACATTAGGGGACAGGGCTATGATTTTAGTGTCTTCTAAGTGCCACGCCTTTGGCCACAACTGAAATTTCCTTTTTTAGAGGTAGCCACCCTCTCAGACAGCACAAACTCGAGCTTATTCTTCAGTAAAGACCCGAAGATAATCTATCAGCTATGAACTAAAATCATATTGGGTCTGCAGGACCAAACATCAATTGCTTGTGAAAAGCTTGGTCAACAATACCCCCCCCCCCCCACCCCCGGTGGAACATTTCCTGGTGACATTCGCAGCTCCTGCACTCAAAACACAGGCCCTTGATAATGATCTAAACGAAAATATATCAGCTTAAAGCAGAACTAACCGCTGGTCTCAAATGGATCATCATCAGAATCCTCAGATTTGATCAAATGGTACAAAATTTCAGCACCGGATTTCTTCAACTGGCCAGAATCGAAGTGTAGATTTTTGTTGCGCGGTGACGATTTTTGCCGCGCTATATCGAACTTCCGCGCGGCCGGCGTAATAGGTGTCTCCACCTTGAGGACCTCATCACCATTCGCTTTTGTAGGGGTTTTCTGGAGATTAAGGTCGACTGAGGCAGCCGTGGATGTACGCACGGAGAAGAGAAATTCCAAAAATGGATTAATGACCTGTGTGCAAAGTGACATATTTAGTGAAAGTTGTTGAAAATATATAATAATTGAAAAATAGGTTAATTTTGAGTAATATACGCTAAATGTCTTACACAGAAATTGGATCAATATTTGTAATGAGTAATTCGAAGGGGCAACCTGCTTTAGGCAGTTATTTCATTTTAGAGAAGGAGTAGTCTGTCATTAAAAGAAATTGATTAAAAAAAATGCATTTGAAATTATAAGAGTTCTGTCTCAAAAGCAGCACTTTATGAGAAGGTTTTTTTGCGTAGAAATAGAAGCTTGTTTCAGCAAATTTATTCGAAAAAGGGATTAGGATCATTTTGACAAGATCCAAACCGAAGGGATTTGCATGGTAGCCGCTTGAGAAATCATTGAGAAAAAAGAACATGGTGAATTCCAACAATTGCAGTATATTTGTTGGAAAATACCTCTTGGGTGCAAGCATTAAATATAACAATAAATACCATCAAGCACGAACTTTAAAGTAAAAATTTAATACATAGAAACACGGAATAAAGTTCTAAAGTGATGACGTAACAAAAATCTATTTTCAGAAATTTTTAATTTGGATCCCATAACCTAAAAAAGCATCATAAAATACTTCTAATTATGCAAAATCAGTCAAATGTGTTACGAACTGGCTAAGATATGGCCACATGTCTATTGGTTCTCTCCCCATCAAACCTCTGTATTTTGGTCTCTGTTCATCACTTTATGAACAGAGCGAAAATAACAGTGATTCGTTAGCAAACTTCAAATTTTTCATTGGCTACATCTCAACCGATTTTAGACATATTTGGCCAATTTTGCATATTTGAAAGTATTTCGTGGTGTTTTTTTATGTTATGTGGTTAAAATTCAAATAAGTTTTTAGTGACGTCACACTTTAGGACTCTATTTCTATAGTTTTGCACGATTTGCTTTGAATGGCTTTGCGTTTATCAAATCTTCAGTTGCAAAAGCCTTACTATCGTAAAGTGATAATATTTTTAAAGAATACCTGACTAAAAATAGTGTTGATTTTGTGCTTTAGGGTTCGGATTAAATGCAGCCAACAGTCAAATCTTGCTTGTTCCACGTTCGCATTTCTTTGCGAGCTTGAAGTAGCATTCTAGAAAAATGTTTTAAAAATTGTAGAGAGATGTTCATTGTAGAGAGATATTCGTTTTAAGGAGATGTCGGGTACGTACATGGATTCTAGTGTCTTTAAAAACAGGCATGGTAAGATCTTGAGATATGAGTTCAACAGGGGAAAGTTGAAAAAAAGCTTTAGATTTAAAGAGCAATTCAGAAAATATTACCCAACTATTATTTTGCAACAGTTCCTCTTATTTGCAAAAAAACTTGGTATTGGCATAAAAATAATCGTAAATTGAAAATAGCAAAATTGGGAAACTTCATTCGTGTTGCTACGAAACTTCACAGAAAAATTGCTCCTTCCCAAAAACAGAGAATTGATTAAAATGCGACATAGAATCTAGTGTTTCATAATCATGAAGCAACGGGTAGGACATGAAAATCTTCGCAAGATATAAACATCAAAATATGCAAGATAACTTACAACAAGAGGCATCAAAAGAAGCTTAAGTCTCTTCTGAGAGCAGATCGCATCTGGAAAGTATGCAAATTTTTCTTTTAACATTTATTTAAAAACTTGGTAAGAAATTAATACATCAATTCTACCAGTGAATGAATTCAGCCTAATTTAAAAAAGGATAGTTACGAAATTTATCTGCAAAGCTGATCAATGTTGTAACAAAAGATGCAAAAATAATTCATCTTATCAGAATATGATTACATGAGTTCTGTGGATTAATCTAATGAAAATTAATCAAGAATACGGTATGGATATATCAGTAGTTCATACCCTTAAAAAACAAGGTCAAAAAGGCGATCGATTAGACAAAAATTGACATAAAAAGGCGACCGGTTATTAGAAATTGACATCTAAAGGCGATCGATTAGTAGAAAATCAAAAGAAATTACGCCCAGTTAGTAGAAATCGACATCAAAATGTGACAGGCAATTAGAAAATGATACTCGGGATATTCTTCAGCAACCTATTTTTTCATCGGATTCATAGAAATTGATTATCAAAAAATCTCAAGAGACAATAAGCCTTTCAAGAGATTTTCAAACATACAATCAACACGAATTATCCAAAGAACTCACCTTCCGATGTAGCGAAATTATCTATAAGAAATTGCCATGCTTTGTAGGCAGCGATTAGGACATCTGTTGAACGGGCCTTGAACGCCTAAAGCAAATATTAGAGATGGTTTGAGGAAAACATTTATAAAACGGGTCGAAACATAGTAGAAAACAAGGCGAGGGAAGCGAAGGGGTGGCTTAGCAGTTAAAAGTGCTTTAAGGTACTTGTCACGCGATTTAATTTCAAGAGAAACCAACCACCGTATTCAGTCTCTCGTAACTTTTGTTAGAATTCTTCATACCAAAGGCTCTAATAAAGAATGGAAAGCAAGAACGAAAACTTTCTCTACCAAAAAACGGTGATCACAACAACAGAACAACTTTTCACAAGGAAGACAAAAACGTACTATATGGTAAAACAATGAGGTGTTGGTGATAGCAATAACACAATAATCAAAAGGCTGTCCATTGTTTCTATGATGGGGGTAACTAAAACATCGCATCATCATAATTCCAACAACTTTTAGTCACAATGTTTTCCTAATACAAACCTTTTCATCCAAAGAGTTTAAATTATTGCAAACAATGTTTTATCACCACATTCTGGGATTTTATGGTCCTATGGCCCGTTTATCCTTTAGTGAAAAGTTGTCAGATAAAACTTGTTGGAATTTTTAGAAATGTTCATTTCAACAAAGTAATTTATATTAAATGATAATATCTTACCATTTCCTCGACTTTCAAAAGGCTGTTTGAAACACGGGTCCCTTGATGCATGTTCTAAATCGAATAAAATTTGTCACCATAAAAATTCGTTTATAAATAAAGAAAAATCAATTTGAGTTTCTCTATGACATGGTATAGCAGACTATCAATAAATGCTATTACGAAAGCATTTGCTAAGAAACTTCAAGATTGTTTTATTTGAAAAAACAACATTTGGCCTATTTCTTGATCCTGATTTTCGTCGTTTATGTTTATAGTAAAATCAGTTAACTCCAGCCAATGGCGGCGCCAGCCACTGCGCTCTGGGGTGGGGAAAAAACAAAAGATTTTAGACCACGCCCCTGTTAGCACCAGAAAACGCCCGTTTACTAACAAGGAACGCAATTTTTACCCGAAGGGAACGCCCATGACTCACTTTTGGCTATGTAGAGGCAGTTTGAAAATCATAGGATTACATCACAAGAAAAAAAGAATTAGACGAAATGCAAAACTGATCCTGCCAAGAACTGCTGTCTCCAGCTTTCATTTGGGTAACAAACGTGGAAAGATTGTGGAAAGATAAGAAATCCTGATAACCAGAGAAACGAGACAATATGGAAATGGCTGATTTCTTTGGTATGAAATATGAAACAATATGATAATGGTACACCTGGTTGATTTCTTTTTACAAATTGTGGTCTTTTCACTTTTGAGGTTTTCAAGAATTTTATCTGTGAAAGATTCGTTCCAGCCAAACGTAAACAAATAAGCTCACCTTGTCCAGAATCGTGACAAAACAAGACCAAACTCTCAACACAAAGAGCTCTCTTTTAGAGTCAAAAATTGCCCTCAACCTCTCGACAAGACCCTGCTGAACAAAAAGAGATGTAAACAGCACGATTATATAAAAGACCCTCTTCTTAATTTTCCAAACCAACAAAATTAATAAAATATAAATATACATCATTGTGTTACGAAACTCTTACAGATTGAAGATAAAAAGTAGTTGGGCATCCAAATTAAGATGCAGATTTGATGTGCTGTCTCAAGAATAATAAACGGTAGCAGAAATGGTTTCTCCTTTAAATAATCCCCATACCTACATATCCCAAAGATAATTTGTGTTCCATATCTTAATGTTATAATGATTGTTTGATATTTGATGTTGCTGTATTTTTATTTAGTATTTTGTGGAAATGTATGTTGTGGAATTTAAAATATAATGAACCTAAACCTGGTTAGAATCTAATATGATACCGTGTACCCAATGCTACAATTTATTAGTTTTCCAGTTTTTTTTCTGAATCCCTCCCAGAAAACTGAGACTTTGCTGTTCATGCAATGTACTATATCATATAAGAACTTTTTTGGCTTAATCCAGCAAAACTTTGGCAAGTATTCAAGGAAAATAACATGAGCAATATAATAAATTGTTTATGAACCCTGTTACATACCTCCTGTAAGTCACTAATTAGTGTTGTCGATAATTTCTCATGGTGCTGTTTAAACATGACCAGATTCTTTTCAAGAAATACCAGGGATCTTTCTGCAATCTGTGAATTTGAATAAAAATAAAGAAATCCAGTTAAAAACACTCCCATGAGCCACAGCCTAAACACGTGCTAAAATCAACTTTCCCCTTTTGAAACAAGGAATAATAGTTGTTGTTTTGCTCCAAAGGCACTGTGGCTCCAACCAAGGGAGGTACCCCTGTAAACTGAAGATACTGATGCAGGGAGTTCATTTTGGGTTTAGAATCTAGGTTAAAACTACTTTTTTGGGGCAAAATTTCATAACCCAACCTGATTATCCCTATCTTAAATATACAAGAGAGCCCCCTAGTGGCTTCCCGTATGAAAATGCAGAAATTTAAAGGGAAGATAATATTTATCCTATTCATCCCCAAGAGTGGTGGATTTTTTAACATAATACTGGAAAACCTAACTGTGAAAACCTTTTTAGTCCCCCTTCTGGCATCTCGGTTTAAGTTGCCTTTATATCATATATCGTGATACAAACCTTTGTGTTTCTGCTAATCACAAATGGATAGACCATCTTGAACCAAACTTCTCCATTTTCAATCATTTGGACAGGACAGTGTTTAAGCAACCTACAAAGTAAGATGAGATGGATTTGAGACTTTCCATTGCTGATCTTGGCATTTGGGAACTGACAGCTGAATCAGGGCCTGGACATACTGAAGAATTTGTAGCCTTTATCAAAAGAAGAAGTTTATCATAAAACTGAAAAATTGAGCACAAATTGTATCTAAGGGAATATATTTATTTAACAGACAGACCAGTTGTCGATATTGCATAATAGATATCAGGTAAATCTTTTATGTCTTTTTTTTGTCGTGGTAGTTATTATGAATTTCATTATCAAGTGGTAGTTCCCAGAGTCTCAAGGTAAATCTTTTATATGATGAAATATCAGACCATGATGAAGCTTTCTTTTAGATTAATAGGAAAATTAAGTGGAACTTGTCATTAGTTTTCGTGATAAAAAGAGATCAACAACTACTGCAGCTGCAAAGTGCAGGGTAATGGGCGTGACCAATGGGACCATACCCTTTTCCCCTTCTTTCAGTGCTTTAAACCAAGTGTATATTTCTTCTAAGGCAAACCTTAGGAAAATACAACCTACCCAAACCTAATGTATTCAATCAATTTTCAGACAAATTATGTTGATCATGTCAAAAATGGGAGGGAGGTAATTATCTCCCTATATCCCCTTGCACTCTACCTCTTGGCTAGTCCTTTGTTAGATTAAACTTGTTAGTTGAAACTCATAGTTTCAATCCATAACTCCTTCTAAAAACACCCCCCCCCCAAACAGTGGCAGATTTAGGGGGGCAACTAGGGGCAGTTGCCCCTCTCTTGCCGAGTTGAAGTAAGTCTGGCGGCCCTTTTTGTAAATTGTGCATCCCTTTTTAAGACTTATAGGTTAATTTGCTTCAAGGATTACCTCAAAGTATACAACAATTACTGTGAAAATGTCCTTGCAAAGTGAATAAAGAGCCTTCTGTCAGTAGTTAGGGTCTGAAGTTGTTATATACAGCGTACACTCATCAAGATTTTTCAGTGCCGCACTACCAGCTGCCCTCCTTAGAAATTTGCTCTGGATCCGCCCCTGCCCCAAAACACTGATTCCATACATTTACAAACATGTAAAATCTTCTTCATACCTTTGGAATACATTGATTGCCTCTAGCTCAACCGTAGAAGAGTCAAAGTTCTTTCCAACTAGACATGAATTGATGACTGGCAGCAGATTAGAAAGCTATAAGGAAAAAATAAATTCTTGCATCAATTAGAGGCCTTTTGCGCTCAAGTTTTCTTGTGAGCAATTAATTGAGTGTAAGAGACAAGTCACATGCATGATTTAAATCATAATTTACATGGAAATTTTGACAAAAATGAAATTTCTCAACCAAAAATTACTTCAATGTGTCTTTTTCAAATACTTTTACTACCAAGGGCAGTGCTATGGAGGAGGGTTAAGGTTGTGACACTCGCTGTGACAGTTGTAGTTTTCTTTGATTGTCAGTATCTTTGATTCTAGTTTTCTATGAAAAAGCAGCTTTCTTTGATTATGATTGAGACAAAAAGTAGCTTTTTATCTTATTCAGGACCACTGACAGGAGAGGGTATCCTGGCAAGTGCTTAAGGGCAATGGTTCATCCTGGAACCAGTAACTATAATCTATATTTGCTATGAATCTATATAACCAAGGGCCTAGCCTTGTTCTTAGCAGCCCTGGTTTTATGCACATAGTCAGAAACGGCAGCAAGAAGAATACTATTTAACAGTAAGCAATGTTGACAAACCTCTTTACTTATGATATCATCTGGCATGTTTTGTTTACTCAAACACCACAAAGCTCTTGCACAAATTCCTTTGTCATCAGTTTTCCTTAGAACTGTACAGATATCTGTAATAAAATGAGGGTACCAGGATTGAATTTGCTTGATTAAAAGAATGTTTAGCTATCTGTTAAAAACTTTTCATTGCTGTAATTTGTGAATCAACTTCATGCAAAGTATGCTTGAAAATACTGGGTCTTATGAAAAAGCCTCTAAAACAGATTGGTGAGGATCAATCGATCTGATCAGCCCAACTTCCAACCCCCCCCCCCCCCCCAAGGTTTTTCAATGGATTTGGAGAAATAAGGAAATCGACTTCTGGTTAAACTGGGGTGGAAATGTCTACCTAAGTCCACCCTATGCTTAAAGGTACAATTTTCGCCTGTTAGAAACACTATAACTATAGAAAGCTAAATTCAAAGCAAATGAATACGAAGCTAAATTTCAAACAGAATGGTATTTCTTACCTTCTAAAATGCTTTTCAAAATGCCTCCACTAAAGGAACTACAAGAAAAAACATTTGACAAATTTACTATCGAGCAATATCAAAAAAAGGACTCACATCTAAAATGTAGCTTTCCCTTTTAAGGGGATTGATTGGCTGCTGTTGCCACTTGAGAAAGTCATCTTACAACCTGCCTATAGGTCAATTGGCAAGAGACTTTGGATCCATTAGAATCAGGGGCGGACACTTGGTCAAATATTGGGGGGGCAAGCCTATTGTTTTAATAAGATGACGTCACATTTCCCATTGTTTTAGAACAAAAGACCATTGTTCTCTAAAGTATTGGGGGGCGATCGCCCCCCCTCGCCCCCCCAAGTGTCCGCCACTGATTAGAATCCGTTTGCATCCATTAGCTTTCTTTTCCGCCCCACCTAGCAGTAATCTTTCATATAGCTAAAAGTCCAAAGACAACCTTGATGCAGACAGTCTCTAGGCAAGATCTGGCCAGCATTGGAATAAAACTGGATCTCTCAAAAGAAGCACAAACATTGAATAGATTATCTGAACTGACACAGGATAGAAAGAGCTGGCATGACATTAGCTTTCTTTTCTGCCCCACCTAGCAGTAACCTTTCATATAAAGATAAAAGTGGTAAGAAAATAGAATTTTGCCAAATTATTGAGACTGTTAGCCTTGCATGCATGCTAAAACAGAACTAAATTTGATGGCTGGGTTTAAAGGCTAGTAAAAGTTTCCTTGTACATTCTTTAATCTAAAATGCCAAGCAGAGACTCACGTCACAATTTCTGGGCAATGTAAAAGGAATCCTAAGAGTTGCAATGCACTCTGCACAAGTCCTGAGTCATCTTTTTCCAGGTCCATCTAGAAAAAAATAACATTTGTAAGAAACATTTCAGTTTATTGCACACATTGTCTAAAAATACTTGAAACTGATTTGATAAAATAAGAATTATTTTTAGCATATAATTTTGAAAAAAGTGTTCATCAAGGCTTGGTAAATGATTTCCATATATATATATTATTGACAAATTGTACAGGGAGAGAAAAATATATACATAAAAATACCGGTAATGAAAATTAGTGTTTACTGGTCTGTCATGAAGGGCTCAATACCATATAGACAGAGCTGTACACAGTATTTAGTGTACAGAACAGGAAGTTCTAAGTTGCTTCTCCAAGTTTCATACCTACTGCCATCATCAGACAACTCTGTTGAGAACTCATTATTACCTATTATGATCACCGCTATATCTTATCGCTAATCATACTGTTTACTTTGGTTCTGTTATATCATTCATATTGGGGAGTTCTGGTCTTGTGATCCTCACGCTTGCACTGCGATTTATCTACTTTAAGAATTTGTATTGTTCTCAACTACTTCTTCATGTTATGTTCAGATACAAGTTATGTTTTATTTACACTGTTATCCAAATAAACTCAAAGCTTTACACTAAATGTGACCATCAGGGGACAGTTGCCTGATGATCATATCAAGTGTGAAAAGGGGAGTAGAGGTTTAGGACTGTATTTTTTTGTATTTGTTTCTACAAAACAAATGCTTGCCAGTTTAACTATAGTCAACAAATACAAGGCTTTAAAAGAAATTGATGCAGGCCAAAGTTGTATAGCTACAGCAAAGAAATATGGTGTTGCTAAAAATACAGTTTCACATTGGGTAAAAAAGAAAGCTGAAATATTAGAAGCTTGTTTGGTTGTATTGGTATTTGTATTTGTTGCTACCTAGCATTCGAAGGTAGTTTTTAGGACACTGAGAAGCTTATGTTTATCAAGCAGTGTACTGGTCCTTCCTCTCGATGTGACCACACCTTGTGATTCCTACGCCTGGAATTACAGCTGGCGATTCTCCTCGCTCTGGGTGAAAGTTTGGTCACGTCGGGGACTCAAACCAATTTCTTGACATTAAGATTGCAACAAAGGGCAATGTGAAAGAAGACAAACCTTGATGTGTTTCAGAATAAGCACAGCCAGTCTTGATAAATCTTCAATCATGGCTGGCATTGGTATGCTGACACCCCTGAAAAACAAACAACAGTTGGAATGATGGATTCAGGCATTACTTTGGTGATCAATACTGAGAATTTCAAGTGAACATACTAAAATCTTAGAGAAATTTATTTCTATGTCCAATAAGCTACATTAGATGGTAGACATTTAAACATTTGTGTTTTCTTTAAGTTAAAGGAAAAACATCGAAGCTGAGCTGTGAGCTACAGTCTACACAAAACAGCTAAGGAAAAACAGGATATCTAAGCAATTTCGACTTGCATTGTTTAAAAACAAGTCCGGAGAAAGCCCATAAATGCGAGTGGAAAGGAAAACTCACTTAATGAAACAACACATAAGTTCAGAAAATGAACGTCTAACGACTCATTCAAATAATGTGTGCTACCTGGCAAGCAAAAGATACGTGTCCATCCTTGACTCCCTTGTTGCAGTTTTATTATTTAAATTTTGAAGAAGCTGTGTAACTTGGTCGGTTTTTCCGGCATAATTTTCCATCTCAGAGACGGTTTCAGCTTTAGTTAAGGTCATTTTTGTCTTGACTGGATACTTTTCTTAGCTGCCATATAGTCTCGCTCACAGATCGGAGTTTCAGCAGGGTTGGCAAGATTTCCAGGTTTTCCCCGTTTATCAACAAATCGACTGCCTCAATATGTTAACAGCATAAACGCAATATTTGCTGATAATGTTGTCTGAAAGATCGCATTAACCATAAATTATACAAATTCCTCTGAAAAATCGAAAGTAGACACTATTTCCTCCAAGGCCTTTGCAACCAAATTGCCGCGAAACTATTCTTCTCGTGCTCAACTGGCGCCAACGAAATGCATTATGTTTGCCTCGATTTCGGATCGAGGTAAGAATCTGGAGCTAATTTTTTACCACTAGATATCCTCTCGATTGTTTTTCCTTTTTTCCACTCGATCGTTTTACCACTAAATTTGATTTTGGGTTTTGGCATCTTTTCTTTTCTTTATTTCTGTTTTCATTTCGTTTAGTTTAGTTCTTTATTGTTTTCTTTTTATTAATTTGTATTTGTTTATCTTAATCTCTATCCAAAATACTTTGTCTTAATGTTGAATTTTATTCTAATTCAATGTAATTTTATGCATGCAGTAAAAAAGAACAAATAACTCGATATCTCTTCTGAGTTCTTTTTATGTTCAATCATGTAGCCTGTAATTAAAATCTACCAGGGCCTTTCTAACACACTAAATAAGAGGCAATTGTTCATTCAGCTTCGATGACCTTCCGTTGTTTAAATAATAGGCTATTGTCCTCTTCTCCACAGAAACAAAGGCTTGCCCCTAGGTGAATTCCCTTCGAAACTTCTATGAATACTACAACAAATATATCGATTGAGTTTGAGTTGCTGTTTGGTATTCGTTTTATTTTTTTCGTTGTGAATGCTGCTTTGATGGAATCGGTTGGGAAGAAGTAGAATCTAAATAAAAAATGTTGGGACAATATAAAACCATATAAAAAGAGGCTTTTCTGGTAGTTTGATACTTAATATTTGGCATATTTTGCAAAAAGTGGGGGCCCCAGCCCCCTTGCTCTGCGGTGTCTGTCCAATATGAAAGTCACTTTGTTCCGTAAACGCCCCGGGTAGCGCAAATTGCACCGGAAAGAAATTTTTCTGTGTCCTTTTGCTAGGCCATGAAAATCAAGACAAAATCGTAGTGTCGTTGAACATTTTTCTGCTAACGTTTCACCATTATTTTTCTTCAGCTTAAATAATTTGGGGTTTTTCTTCCCTATGCTTATACAATATGCAAAACGGGGTTTTAATAACAAGTCGGACCAAGTTATTTACCAGCATTGGTTTAGGGTGGGAAAGATTTAGAGATTAATTGATCTTGAAATTTCAAACTTGATACCGGTTATGTAAGGCTGGTTTGAGTTCTGTATCTGAAGATATCCAATTCCTCCGAACAATTTGCTGTTATGTTTCAGTTTTTCAATGTTTCATTGTTTCAATTTGCTGAAGACGGGGCTATACTCCTCGTCCTAACATGGCAGTTACTAGCTTTTTGCCGTTTGCAGAAAAATTTGATGAGAACTTGCCGATAAAGCACCTCTACTTACAATGTACTCTTCCCTTTAATGAAATTTTTCAAAGAGGTCTGTTGCACCACTATGCCCGACGTTGGACGGCCCTGCTTCCTATTTGTTTCCATGGCAATATACCTTAAATGCTGCCTCTCAACTGTTAAGCACTATGGCGGACCTGCTTAATTAGGAAAGGTCAGTGATCCTCCGAATCAACAGGTCACCGAATCATCTTTGTTGCTCTTTGAAAATGGCTGCCTGATTTAGGCCGTTATCCTTTGTAAGCAAACGTCGGACAATTTAAACAGATTGAATCAAAAAAACTATTACAAAGGAAATCGCCTCTTATGAAAGGTTTGTTAAACACAATTTGACATCATAAAAGGTTGGTTTTTGTAAGCAGGCCCGAAATAGACATTGATAGCCAAAAACCCAACAATTTAAATTTTAAGATCACAAATAACTTTTTGCATTACGAGAAAAACACGGTTTGTTATTGGATATCAAATTGAAATATTATTACAACGGCAGTGGCGTTTTTGTCATTGAAATCCTTTTACAGAATGCAAAAAAAATTAATTCAAGGCCATTCTAATGAAAATATAATTAATTGCGTTTAGACGATCACCTTGTTATTATTTTCGCTTTGCTGGTTTTCTCGAGTGAGTTCTACAACGTGTGTTTTTTCACCAGCTGCAATGTTTTAAGGCCGACAACTAAAAACATCTTTATAAATTATGATAGTGGATTTATAAATTCAAAGTAAAGATATGTCAGAATGGCATAAGTCTGGCAAAATGGTTTTGCTCAAACTAACTTTGTGCGCAATATTTATTAACAAAGTCCCAGTAGCGTTGAAGATAAATTTTGTTTTAAAAGTTGAACGCGATGTTCATATCAAGGTGTTCCAATTATTCAAATCCACGTTATTGAGGCTAAAGATTTTCAGAAATATGGAGTTTAAATCTCTTTTATCAATAATTGTATGATTCAGTTTGCTTCGAATCAAAATTCATCAATATTCTTAAGCTTTGAATTTATAATGTCTCACAGAAAATAAGATTATGTCAAAGAATCTGCAGAAATTTTCAATAGTTCTCCACTATTACATTAAGTTATGAATGGGTTGGCTTCCTTTTTCAAGATTTTACTGTACTAATACTTAATACAAGAAACCTATGCATGCATGTTAAGGGATAGTCTGTTAAAGTGGTCGCAGCAATTTTGCGGAATGGAATACTCACTAACAGAGAATTAACACAGTGAATTGTGATATCGAGGGAGGGATGACTTTTGATTTCTTAAAGGAAGGCTAGGACAATTATATCGTATAAATACAGAAACTATAAATTCAAATTGTCTATTTATTTGGAAATCAGCATGCTCATATAAATTTTTTTTTAACTCTAGTTTGAAATCTGCTACTACTTTCTGCAAATATGACGAATTATGGTAATTTATCAGTTTTTATCTTATTTTTCCAGAAATGGAGACGGAATTATCAAACCCCCCGTCGGCCGAGTACATTCCCCAGTTGAGCAGCAAGCCTGTAAGTATGTTATATTTTTATCATTACCCCCTGAGCCCCCTAGCACTACTCCCCTGCTTTAGGGTAAGGCCTGAACAGCGAATGCCCCTATTCTCCTGGGAAAACGATGGATGCACTGAATGATGGTAAGGCAGGAAAAGGTTCAAAAGGGGGTTTTAATAGGCAAAATTGGCCATCTGGTTTCAACAGGTCCCTAAGCACGGGCGATAGCATTTCTAGTTTTTTCCAGAAATTTACAAACAAACAAATGATATTGAAAAAATTAAAACAAAAAATTGAGATGGTTATTGTTAAAATTAATAATATTTTTGGCGCACAATGTTGCTCCTTGGAAGTGAAATCTTTTCATGAATTTCGTACTTTGAAAACTATGTCAAACATATGTCATAAATTATCACCAAACTCTTGACATTTAATGCCTCAAATTGAAATTTTAGTGAAATGTTAGTCTATATCGAAATTTTAGTTAAATTTATCACAATTTATCAGTTTCTGTTTTTCAAATCCAGAAATTGGATCTTTTTCTTGCTAGTAAATCATAGAACCATCCCCAAAATTAGCTCTTTTAATTGAATAATTGCTTTTAAATCACATACTTAAAATTATCACATTTCCTTAAGTTTTTTCTGTAAGCTCCCTTGTTATCCGTTTGTTTTTAGGTTCTACAACCAATGTCACCAAAGAAAAAAATTCTTCAGCAAACAAGAAGCTTGCTAAATTCTGTTTTTGGGGATTTTGGCGGATTTCGCAATGTAAAAGAGGCAAGTCTGTGTAAATCTATGAGAAATGTCAACAAATTTTACGTAACTCATTTCATAGCTCTCGCAAGCCTGAAAAATCTCCTTGCCAAGAAAGAGAGGGATAGTATATACAGGCGGATGGAATGTACACACAATTGTGAAAAGAATACTCTGGAGGCTGAAAAGTTGAAAATGTCATCAATCCCACGAGATATGAAAATGTACCATATCTCAGAGCGGCGCCAGTTTTCAATTGTTTGGCTGGACAAAATCAAAATTGTCTGGATCACATCCTTCTCCTTCATATACGATGACGTCATTTTTCATCCCCTGTTTTTTATAGCACTTTGAAGAATTATGAAATTATACAAGGGGAAAAAAATATTTTCCGAACTCTATTTGGCCGAAATCCAAGTATGTCCGAAAAAAATTTCGTCGGAACTTCCTGAAAATGCTCCCGAAAGTTTTTGTCCAAAGTTGCTTGTCAGAACTTTTTCTACCAAAAATTTTTGATTTTAATGAATTCTTTTCTTTAAACAGACAAGCTCACCGACGACATCCAAGAAAGGGATTTCCTTGCCCTTTGCAAATTACTTAAAGCAGTCAAAAATATTTGTATTGAGGTCGTCACAAGAGTCAAATGAAGAAAAATCGTTTGAAACTGTAACAGACACACATAAACCATACATTCATTGCATGATGAGTGGAGCTATCATAGGTAAAGCATTTTATAAGTTTAAAATACTTGATTCTATATTTATTGATTTTTGGTTTTCTGCAAGGGTAAAAGTGGAAATTCTAAAGATATGATGGCCTTCTACCTAAGTTGCATGAGGATCAAATTGATATGACACCATTTTTACGTGACATGAACTTTCAAACTCTCAGATTTGTGATTTTTTGCATATTAAGAAAAAATTAGCACTTTTATTAGAATGATGACGGTAACTTCAGAAACTAATTTCATAGTACGGCTAAGCACCCTTTCTCCTTACCTCCTCTTTTTCGGGGAGCTATTCTTTCTCTTTCTGCAAACATAAAACACGTTTTGAAGAAATCTTTCTTTGCGTAAATCCAAAACAAAATTTAATGGCACAGATCCAGCTACTTCTGTTATTTTCTGAGAAAAGAATTTGAAAAATTTTAAACCAAGCAAATTATTAGTCAGTTATGAACAGTTTAGTAACTTTCTCCCGATTTTTTGCCTGATAGAGTAACAAATTATCCTTTGCATTTCTCTGAAACTTTACCTTTCAGAAGAACATTGTTCAATTGGTGCTACGAATTTAGCAAATATATCCCACTTCAGACCTTTCTAGGGTCCTCGTCCAGGTTTTGAGCAGTTTTGCTTGGGGCAGCTCAATGTTGCAAATAGCGTATGAGATTTTCACAGAAACAAAATGATTTCCAAGGAAATTCAGATAAAAAAATTGGATTTCTACAAAAGGTGCACGAGATTTTCATTAAGTAATCTGCCCCTTGCAAATTTGTTTCGTACTCGTGAAATAATTGAAAGAGACGTACATTACTTGGAATACACTCATTTTTTATAAGAAACAAAGGTCGATGTTGCGTACACCAGTTTCTTAATGTTCTGGAAATTTCAATACTCATTGTTTCTTAAGAGTTTCTTTATTATGATGTCATGAATGATGTTATGAAATGTTCGTGATCTTTTTTATTACGTCAAGAGATTCGCTTCCGTTCTGATGCTGTATTTAGATGTGGGAAGTATATTTTTATCCATTGTGTCTAAATTTCTAGGCCAACAGGGCAATCTTGTTCTCGGATTTTACAAAATTCCGTTGTTTTAGTTTTATCACGATTTCATAGTTTCTTAATTTTTTTGCTTCGAGTACTGAAGTTTCTTAATTTGTTCTGCCTGTCCAGTACTCGTTTCTTATAGCCAGTTTCTTTTAAAAAAATGAGTGTAAAGTTTTAAAACAGCTGCCATATTTTGCGCTTTATCGGCGGAAGTTTTCATATCGGCTTTTTATCATTCAACAGCTTCACCATATGCGTTTAAACAAGTTGGAATTCCAATGGGAATCACATTCGTTGTTTGCTTTGCCTTTCTAATGGGTAAGCTTGGTATTCATATTTACAATTTCAGAAAATATTTTTGCTATTTTATCTAAGAGTTATTCTTGTGTTACAAATGATAACAAATGAGAAAATAATCTGAAGGCAAGATGGTATTTCAAATGTTTTGGTTGCCATCTAGCTTACAATCAGAGTATTATTTTCTTCAAGATTTCCTGTGACCGTAAACTTTTTGAAAAAATTTCCTGTGAAATTAGTTTGGATTTTGTGATTCAAAAACCTCAATAATGCGATAAAATTATGTCGTTGAAGACAAAAAGAGACACATGAGTAAAATATGAAAGTACCAATTCTATCAGAAATGTTTTGCCATATTTATAATCAGAACTGCAAAGAGGTTTCGGAGTTCCTAGGACAAAGCCGAAGGTCAAGGCCCCCAGTGAGCGGAAGGAACAGAAAATATTTATCACCAAGCCTTTAAGATTAGCTTAGAATGCATTTTGAAATTTTATTGAAGCCATTTCTTGCAAATTTTTTAACATCTTACGTTCTTAAGCATACTTTTGCTACAATTGATTAATTCCATTTCTAACATCGTGCAATCAACCCTGAGGCCCCCTGGGGAATTTTGCCCCCATCTTGTAGTGGATGCTATTGTCAAAACTCTTTCAAAGGGTTGGCAAAGAAATGTGGAACATTGCCATTCTTGCATCAACAAGCGAGCACTAAAATGGCAATTTTTGCGTCTTGATAAATGAAGCGATTTTATGAAAGTCTCGTACCAAAAACTATCACTTTGTACAAAGGAGATTTATCTGTAGTGTTGTGAGTGAGTTACAAGCAGGAAATTCTTACAAAAATACACCTGTGATACGGGATGTTGGTTCTTTCTTTATAGCCTGCATCGTAATGACATATCAGTAATGGCATAATTTGTTACTTTTTGCCCATGGAGCTCCCTCAGCACAGTATTACTTTTCGAAACATAGTTTCAGTGCAATGAGTTGATTTCTTCTGAGCATTGATATTCCTTCCAACCTGCTTAACGTCTTGTAAAATAAAGTGTATAAAACTTTTCTATTATTTATCCATGGTTGAGAAATTTCCTGTGAGAAAAATTTTCTAACTGATTTCCTGTGACCAATGGTCACACGGTCACGGGGAAAATAACGCCTTGCTTACAATTATTCTCCCCCCCCCCCCTTTCTCGCAGAAAAGAGTTTAGAAATGTCTAGAAACGAGAATTTTGAAAAGACCCAGATCTAAGTCGGCATGAATGTGCAAAAATGGCGGCGACAACGATTGTTTCACTTATGATATATGAAAATTCTAGTAGATAGTAATAGCCAAGGTGCCCCTTACAATTTTCTCTAAAATTCTTGAAATCTAATGAAAATTTCTGTTTAGGTGTCTGTCATAAAGTGCTTGATGCTGTGAAGGCAGGGGCGTAGCGTGCGGGGGGGGGGGGGCTGTGTGGGTGTACAGCCCCCAACTTTCAGAGAACTCGTCGGTAGAATTAAAGTTTTAACAAAATATTAATGTAACAAAATAATTTCTGTCGGTAAAATATGGTTTTGCATCTCTTACAAGCGAGAATGGTCTCGCGACGCCACTGCGTGAAGGCAGAGCTGTTAACGTTTTTGGTGTATAGAACAGGGTTGTTCTTAGTTGCTGCTTCAAGTTTATGTACCAAAAGTGAAAGTGCAGGATTTAGGATCCCTCTTTCTAGCACCTTTCGTAAACTTCTCTAGAGTATTATCTTATCATTGTTCATTTTATGCGCAGAGTTTAATGTTTCTTTTCTTGTTTATATATCCAAAATCTACTTATTGTTGCCACCTTCTCTTTTCAGACTATTGCACTCTAATTTTAATGCAGAACAGCATTTTAACACAGCAAGACACATACCAGGTAAACTTTAAAATTTTTTCTCTCCGTTATCTTAAGTTCCTCATTATTATCAAAATCATGAAAAGTGCAGATTTTATTGGTATATTCTTTAAATATAAACATCATATGAGAGAGCTGATGCATTTTACATTCTTTCTTTTGTGCTCATACTTTTGGCACCTCGTACATTATTTAATTTTTATCAATGCAGGGAATTATCAGAGAGACATTCGGAAACAAAGTTTTCTGGTTTCTTTCAAGCTTTCAAGTTCTGTTTTACATAAGCTGTAAGTTTGATTTCTATGCATTCCGTATTTAAATATTCAGAAACTATTTATAACTTTCTTTCAAGTCATTCTTACGAAATTTTGATGATTAAGTTACAATTTGAAAGTTACGTGATAATTCTTTTTCTTAATCTGCATTGACGATAAATTGATTTAATATCTTGAAAAGATTTTGTTTTGTTACTTTCATTTAGCAATGACTTTTTATCATGCTCTTCTCGGTGATATGCTGCCCAAAATGATAAACAGACTGGTACTCAGTGAGTAGAATTCTTATCAACCTTAATTTATGCATGATTTTTATTCTTGGCTGTCCAGCTGCTTTTATTGAGATCATTTAGGCCTAGGCACTCCAAGGGTTTATTTAAAACTATTTGGAAAAAGCATGTTACGATCTCGTCCCTTCTACCTTAAAAAAAATAGACCTACTAAGTTATTAAAACTGCCTCTTTCCTTTTAACATATTACTTGTGAATGAAAAGTTCGAAATTCCAAGTTATTAAATCTTAAAATGTCGGATGACTGCAAAAGTTTAAGAGTAACATCTTTTTGCTTATTGTATGCTTACATCATCGTGATGCTTCTTTTTTTTAGTCTGCGGGGTGGACGATTTTCAAATTGGAAGACAGTTCTCGATAGCAATGTCTGCCTTGTTGATTCTGGTTCCTCTCAGTCTCTGCCGAAGCATCAGGTTGATCTCTAAGGTGAGTCTTAATCAATTCTTTTGTAGTTAAGAATAGGTAGTGTTTCATCACCGTACTGATCTTCTATGCCTACAGTGAATTTGAGGAATGTTGAATCCTAAAGAGCTACAGAAGCGAACAACCTTCGGACATTAAATGCTTAGAATAATTTACATTTAGAATTCAAATGGCCTATTTTACCTTAAAATTTAAGATAACAAGCACTCTTCGACAGTTTTTTTTACAGTTCAGCTTTCATAGTTTCCTTTTTTGATACCAAAGAAAGTAACTTGGAAATAATTTCATTTCTCTTCACAGTTTTCGCTGATTTCTTTCTTTTGCATAACATCGTTGATCACTTTTTCTCTGATTCGTCTCACTACAATCAGCAGACACGTGTAAGTAGACCGATTAATATTCTAATTGCTTACTTTTATTTAAGCACTAAATTTTTCAATATCTTCTCCCTGAAACCGTTCTTTAAAAAATTTAGATTTTGTTTGGAAAAAAGCAAAAAAAACCGAAACATTTGAATTAGCTTCAAGATTTATCAAGGATCTAACTGTTTAACTTTTAAAAATCCTTTTATTTTATAACCTTTCCCTTATAATCCTTGACTGGAGGTATAATATGATATTATTGCTTAAGGAGAAAGCAAAAATAATGGAGACATTGCAATTATTGTCAAGTGTTTCAAAACTGTTGTTACTATATCGTTTTGCATCTGGTGAACTTAACAGTCAGGAACTCAAAACCATTCAAAACCATATCTAAGTCACAGAGGCTTTCGAGTTATTTTTAAAAAATCTTTAAATTAAAGCTTTGAAAAGAAGTGTTTAATTTTTTTAGATATTTTTGTAGAAACAATCTTTACGTTATAGTCTTTTATTTTTTGCAGGCCTTACACGCATAGCCCTTTTAGATTTTCCAACATGAACGCTTTTCAGGTAGGGCACTTTCAAATTGAACTAGCATCATTCATTGCTCAAACAGAATACTTTATGACGATAAACTAAAGAAAAAAATTAAAAAATGAATAAATGTTAAGAATTTTTAAAAAATATTATACCAACTGACTGAAAGCTTTATAAATAGAAAAAAATTATTGGCTGACATTTTTTGGTTCATTTTGGTGAAGTTTTTTGTAATTTTAATTTTAATTTTTTTTCAGAGTATCGGCATAATCGTGTTCAGTGAGTATGAGAAGCTCTTAGATAGGCTTTAAACTCTGCAAGAAGATACAAAGTAACCATCGTTATAAAGTTATTTCACTTTATTTAAGATTCCAATAAGAATTCATTTTATCGATTTTGCAAGGCAGGCAACCAATTTCATTTAGGTTCTATGATATTCAAGCCAATCTAATCTACTTTGAGAAATATGACTGCAGTTCTAAATTTATGTAGAGAAATATTTAATGTATCAACGTTTTACTTAGACCGTTATATCAATGGTATTTCTATTAGTTCTCTATTCAAATATTAACAGTTTGAAATATAATATCATTGTAACTTGCACCAACGAAACCCTTAATTAAAGGTTCTTTCCTCTGGCTTGAAGCCAACACGTTTCTGAAATTAGCAACACCTTTTCTACTTTCAGTGTACTTGAGTCATCATAGCTCATACATCTTCAATGCATCAATACGAGACTCTTCTAAATCGAGGTTCAGTAACACAACATACGTCAATATTTCGTACAGCTTGCTGTGTACATTGATGCTGGGTATCATTGGCTTTATCACGTTTAAAGGTCTTGTTCAAGGTGAGTGTCACTTAAAACAAACAAAGGGGGATGAAGGATGGAGTAATCACAACCACGTAGATGTAGGTGTCGGCTAGGGGGGGGGGCAAACTCGAGCAAGAACCATACCTGAGAGGGGCAGGCTTTGAAACAAGAAAACAGATATATAACAAACAAATATATTTGGACAAAATCAAGGTCATGGAATTATAAATATGCCAAATTTTCAAAATATCATTTGGAAGAACTGTAGCCAGAGGGGGCAAGCTGTTGTCAAAATTTTCATTTGGGGGGCACAGCCCCCCTGCAGCTACGTGGCTGAGTAATCATAAACTATTTCCTTGAAAAAGGCGCCTGTGGTCTATCTATTCAAGGGTTGAAACTCGCATATAAAAACCTACTTTTGTAAGAACATTTAGGCAAAAATGTTTTATTTTGCACGCTTTGATGGGCACTCTCGTTTAAAAAAGACTCTTTTCTATGACTGACTGCGAATAATGAGTACTTATTTTCAGTGAAAAAGCAGACGTGCGGCACAATCAACACAAAAATGAGGAAAACAAGGCTGGCAGTTCCAGAATGATGACTTTGAAGTTACCTTTTAGTTGCAACTAGATAGCATCAATTTTAAGATGACATCATACTTAAAAGAAACACATTAGTTTAGAACCTGCCTTTGCTAAAATATAGGTTTGTTCTAACCACAAAGGCATGGCAGTCCCTTCTCCCTTATTCTTCCAAAATCGAACGCGAGTCTTGCTATTACAGCTAGTTGGATAGATTCTGTGACATATTTTTGCGCAAATTCAATTGGCCAGTGCGTCGAAATCTCCCCCCTGCCCTTTTTGACAAGCAACGCAGAAAATCCGCACCCCCGGACAAATGAATTTACACCATACCCTTAAAATAATTATTGAGCGTATGGTCTCATAATATAGCTCCAGCACGTTAGAACCTAGAGTAGTAACACCGGTGTTAAGACTATGATGAGAATCACAGGCCCGTGAGCTGAGTATGGCACATCAAATCTCTTTTAGGGGACTTCCTAGAAAACTACTGTGAAGAAGATGACATGGCAAATATCGTCAGACTGTGTATAACAGTAATGATAATAATGCAATACCCATTAGAATGTCATGGAGGTAGAGAGGTACGTTGAAATTATTGAAAAATAAGGTGCATTTTGACAATAATTTAGTTATATTTAAGCAAGCTCAATTACCCGAAGGAAACATTCATCGTAAACCTTAAACAAATTTATGTATTCCTAGTGAGAATTAATGTTTACCGGTCTGTCATATTGTGATAGATGTTGTATTTAACAGAGTTTTCACGCGTTATTATATAAAGCAGAAAGGTTCTAAGTTGCTACTACGAGTTTCATGCTTAATTCAAACATAATTTTACCGTTGCTTGGCAATCGCCATAAGCGTTAAATTCATTACGCAAAAATATTCCTGATCCTATCTTTTTAAACACCTCTAAACCTATAATGCTGTCTCTTTAGATAATTTACGCATCGTTCCTACCTCAAAGTGCATCGTCACTGCCGCTTCATATTGGCCTAACATTGGTTCTTGTGGTTCTCGCGTCGACGATATCGATCTTTGTTGATTGTGTTTCTCTCATATTAGAGATTTCGGTAAGGATCACAATTTTTCAGCAATGAAATCATTTTCATATTTTTATCGACATTTTAGAGATTTTGGTAAGGATCACAAGTTCTCAGCTGGAATCATTTTCATATTTTTATCGACATTGCCGTTTTCTCCAATAATCATAAGATATTTTTATCACTTTATTTCACTGTGGCATTCTGTCGTGGGATACGTCAACAAGAATTTCTTTGTGAGTTTTGAAATCAGGCAATTTAAAATTGAGTTTTATTAATGTTTAAAGAAAGACTAGAAAGATGTCTAGACAAATAAATAGAGCAAAAAAAACAAAATAAACAAATTGTTTTGGATATACTTTTTATAGGCGTGTACGTGCAGTTTCTTTAAAGATTCAATTCAGTCGTTATCTGCTGCTCACGATCGCAAGACACTATATTTCTAATGACAATACAGAATTTTTAATGCCTTTGCTTTTTTCAGGGTCTACTTTTTGCAGTCCCCCTGGGTGAGTAAAGGACATTTCATTTACAATATAAATGAAATCTACAAATGAAATCGACATCTCATTGCTTAACTACTTATTGTGCAGTCTCCTCTTTTCTCAGGGGAAATGTCTCGTTGGTTGAAATGAACCACATGGGAGTTAAATAAAGTTCTTATCGCTGCTATGTCCAAAGGGCCATACAGAAACTTAACATTCCCTATTTCCTTTGCTCGATGCCATCAATCTCTGCAATTTCTGGGATTTACATTTTACGAATGAAACTTTCCTTGCCCTGTTGCCCCACTCATCTTTATGGGGCTTTAGAAACTTCAAGAACATTCTTATATTTGCAAGAAATAAAAAATTTACCTTTCAGTCATAATCATCCCCTGTGGCAGCTTTCTACGATTGTCGAAAGAATCAATATACGGCCTACGCAAGCTGCCATGCTTGGTGCTGGCATCGGCAAGCTTCATGATCATTCTCCTTGGTATAGTCATGGCAGCTTTCATGCCCCATGGATGCATTCATACCACAAAATACCTCCCATACTGCAATGGAAGCAGCGAGCTTCTTGGACCATTAATAACACTGATGTCGTTAAACGAGACATCCCAACTCAATCCACTACTTGATGTCAATGTCACCGAGTTTGGATATCAAAATATCACAGACATTGCTGCAGCGTATTTCACGTAGAGTATTCAAAGGTTGGCTTCGATTGAATTTATCAGCTAATTTTGTAACAGAAATTCTGTATAATTTATATGGTTTTGAGTAAATAGGCATTGAATGTTATGTTTTGATGGGTGATGGTTCTCATACTTGTGTTGATTTCAAACTAAATGCGAAAACTAACTTCTGACAACTGAACTTTTAATAAACAAAACAAAGGAAAACAAGGGAAACTGGGAGGGAAAAAGAGCACAAATTTAGCTTTTTTACATATAAAGACTAAAAAACTGAAAACAGCGAAATACAGTGAGAGAAAAACTGAAAACGAAAACATGATTTAACTACCAGAGCGATCAGGTTTGTGTCAATTTTTCATTATATTTCCTATTTAACTTTCTGCCTTTTCATAGTGTTGCTTTTCATTGTTTGCAAAGAGCTCCTAATGCCGAAAGGTAAAAATTTAGATAAAACACATGACAAAAACCATTATCCGTGAATTGTGGGAAATTTGATGTTAAATCACGTGATAACAAGAATGCTGACATCAGCAAATAGTGAATATGTATGCATCAATCGAAAGTTATCTTTGAAACCTTGTATTACATCTAAATTTCATTGCCATTTGACGAATATCGATCTAGTTTTAGCTACTTAAACACTGAAATTATACCAGAAATGACGTCATCGATCTACGACAACAAAGGCTTTTTAAAAGAGTTGCGAATCGAAATTTTCAAGTTTAAAGCTTGGTCGAACAGAATCTGTTGAGAAAACGCGACTTAGCATTTTTGTCAGAATGTTAGGGCATATTCGGTAATTAATTAAAACTAATTACTAGCTTATTACAACTTCTTCCTTCAAAATTCTCTTTAGGTAACAAACCATGGATTCAGGCTTTGATAACTCAAATGTTAGTTATTATTAGGAACTCAATACATCGATTAAGGGGGAGGTGAAAATAAAGGCCCCTTCAGTGTGACAGTTTCTCAACATTCCCACCCCGCACACCTACCCTGCAAATAAAGGTTTCAAAAAGTCATTCGAAAATCGAAGATAGCACCTTAACGTCGGTTTGACCTAAGCATGCATTCCGGTCACAAAATACTGCTAAAAGGAGTAAAAAGGGTTTCTGGGTGAGATATTAGAAGATGTTAAGGGGTGTTGGACCCAAAATTGTCCTTATTTGACCGTAACTGTTATACATCTTTCAATTAAAATCATAAAAAATTTACCGCTACATTGGGAGTTGTTCTTCATAGACAATAAAGTCATATACAACTGATTCAGTGACCTCAATTTGAAAATTTGATTTAATGCAGCGAAACGAGGATAACAATGAAACCTTTAGTCGCTGCTGGATTCAATCGTCTAAGGTAGAAAGATGGTTGCAGCAGAAAAAAGTAAGATAAGAAAATGTCAACAAATGATTGTAGTATATGCACAATAAAAATATTTACTACACGAGCTTAATGGAAGTAAACACGCAATTTTGGAAATCTTTTTAAAGGCAATCAACAGATAGGAAATGGTGTGAACCATTTGTCAATCAAAAATTGGCCAATCAAAAAGCGTTTGAGTATTATCACGATCATTGATTAGCCAATAGTTGATTGACAGGTTGTGCATTCAATTAAAGTGTTGTGTATTCATGTGTGTCCCGATTCTCTAGAATTTGCAAACCACACATGAATATACAACTCTTGAACTCTATTTTGAATTAGCCTACCTAAGGGGACAAGAACTCATACACCCATCCATCGTCTCCAATTTTTGCAAAAGGGTTTTTGCCTTGAGCGTCGGCTGGGCCAGGCCTTCGAAATACCACCCTGTCATGCATGCGTCCCTTTCCACCGCACCAAAACTCAAATGTTTCAGGAATCAGTTGATAGCCACCCCTTGAGGAAGAAAAGAAAAAAATTGAAAAGAGGGAATTCAGTACCACATTTGAAGAAGCTGCAAGCTGAGCTCCGGGGCATCGCGCAAAGTTTTTAGCACACTACTAAAAAAGACTTGCAATCGTCCTAAACTTATAAATCCAATCAGACTGATATATCTTGAAATATTTTTAAAAATTAAGCGTTGCTAGATTTCAATTAATACTTGAATTCACAAACAAAAATAGCAACCACCATCCTAGTTTTCGTCATGCTCGCAATGAATTAGGGGAGACAAAGTATTAAGATTGCAGGCACGTGACTTCAACAGAAGCTTCGGCATTTCTAAATGCCATCTTAACGACATTAAAACCCTTTAACACAAAACTAAACAGCTTACATAACTTAAAATAAAATTGCAGAAAATCTTTATTCAATGGAAACATCACCATAAAATACCCCACATTGGGGTCAATCTTTTATAAGATGGAAAAGGTTCATCGATTTGGGAAAGATAGATATTTTTACATGAAGGGAAAATTGTTTCTCTTTTCCGCAATGTAAAAGCCCCAAGCTCTAAAGCTTGAATAAGGGAGGCATCGACTGGAGAAAATTCAGCAAAATAAGTCAAAAATGACGAGAGAAAATAACAACACCGTGGGAAAATTTATGACAATCGTGGGAATTTCAGCTTTCAGGCAAAACAACAAACGATTCCGAAGGGTCCCAAGTGCCCCAACAGCCAGTCACTAATGGAATACCGATAAACTGACAGCAACTTCCAGGGTATTAATTAGTCCATTCGCAAGCCAGTGTTTGTTCATTTCACTGTTTTCCCCCCTACCGTTCTTAGATATTTGCTCAATATTTCTATTAAAAGAAAATTCCCTGCACATACCAACAGTCAGGTTTTGGTATTTCAACACCATCGTATTTTTTCTCGAGATCTGCATATCTTTTTTCAGACACCTGAAAAATATTGGAAAAAGAGCATTTCAAAAGCGTGATATAACAGAAAAAAGCCGTCAAGATATGAATAAATGATATATCTTTGTTTATGCTTCTTTCCAGAGATGTCGCTAGCTGTTGTTTTCAAGAGGACTTTCGAGGTCCCACTTGTGGACAAAGTGAGAAAGACAAAATTTAGTTGCTCACAAGTTTGAAACTTTTCCAATGAAGCACCCAGAGATGGTCAAGAACTCCTAGTTTATGAAACGGGTTTTTTATTTCAAGGAGGGCTGTGTCACACCCTTGAAGCTTGGTTCGTTTCTTAATTCAAAAAAAGAAAGGAAAATCATAGATAAATGCTTTTAAGGAGCTAAGCAATAATTAAGCCCAGAAAAGGCATTTAAGGGTAGGTTTTTACATGCATATCTCTTGTGTAGCTAAATGTTTTTACAACAATAAAATACGTTTTTTTAAAACACCACAGGGAAAGTCGTAAACAAAGTAAGGAAGTCTTCCCATCTGACCTGGACCATTCAGACTTGGTCTTGACTACTGAAATATTGTTTTTTGGATTCTTGAATTTATGCTTGAATCAAGCTATCAGCACCCAAACCAATTCTTACCTCTTTGCTTTCAATAACACAGCTCTGATTGCTGGCCAATGCACCAAGTTGACTTGCCCTTGGTCTCATGTGGAAATAATTCTCAGATTCACTCTCAGATAATTTCTGTACTTTGCCCTCCACTCTTACCTAAAACAATTGCACAAAATAAGATATAAGAATAACAGTCAAAGGAAAAAAGCTTTGAATAAAACCTTCCCTCAAAAGTACAGCCTCTTCCTATTTACAATAAATACAACAGTGTTGTTGAAATATCATAGAAATGCTGCAATTTTCTTTGTTTTTAAAACAAAAAAGTCAGGGGTGGCTCAAGAAACTCTTAAACAAAGAGACTGACCATTCTCAAAGGGGTTTCACAAAGGGACTGACCATTCTCAAAGGGGTTTCACAAAGGGACTGACCATTCTCAAAGGGGTTTCACAAAGGGACTGCCCATTCTCAAAGGGGTTTCACAAAGGGACTGACCATTCTCAAAGGGGTTTCACATTTTTTGCAACACAATTGAATAGCTACATTATGAGCCCTGCTTCATATTAACAAAATTTATCTTTGACAACTGATTTTCATCAACAAGGGGAAGGGTTAACAGGCAACAAAAAGAAAGATGCAATCCCCTTGTCCTACCCTGGTCCTTGGGGCCACCTCTAATTAAATCATGAAACCCATTAATCCACACACACCTGACGCTCCAATGGCTCCCAATAAAACATGATAGCAACATTTGGGTTTTTCTCCTGCAAAATAAAAACATCAATTTGCTTACATATATCCAGAAAGCATTTTGAAGCAAACACAAGGGAGTGTGTACTCTGAACCTTGGAATCTATGGAAGTGAGGTTGTGTTTAACAAAAAAATATGCCAAAAAATGGAGGAAACTGAAAGAACTGTAAATTGCGAAAAAAGAATACACAGTTTGGATTCAATTGAATAGAAACCATAGTGGACGAAATAGAAAATGTTTCTCAATAGTGAGCTGGTTAGCAAATTTACGCATGATAAAAATGCAAGATTTATGTTTCATTATATGCATGTGTTCATGGGGGGAAGGGGTGTCAGAAAAAAGGGGAACATGGCCCAGCACTTCTTTGATGTATAAATTCCTTATAATAAATAAACATTGTCTCTAAACAATGGCTCTAGATTTGAAGCTCAAATTAGTTTAGTTATTCAAGTCCTGCTTCTACCACAAGAGACTTTCATAAAATTGCCATTCATAAAATTGAGAATGTTCTTACATTCATGTACAGAACTCAGAAATTAACCAATGACCAAACAACATAATTCCAAGAAACTAACTGAACAAAAGCTATTTCCAATTCTATTCTGAACCTTTTACCTTACAGTAGATAGTATCAAAATATGGTTATTGAAAATTGTTAATTCAAATTTAATTGGAAGTTGTTAAATGTTGAGCAGCTCACTATATCCTTTCCTTTCCGGCTACTGTAATTGGTGAAAAACCGAAATCCAGCATTATCATATCCTTTCAATAAGACAATACGCACAGAAGGCTTGCAGTCCCTAAAATTCAATTAAAAGGTAAGGCCATAAGACAAAAAGACAATCAAATCAATAAAATATTATAAAATAAACTACAATATTATATAAAAACCCTGACCACTGAATAAAATTCATCTTTAAAGTTTTAGATAAAAATTTGGGAAAGATTTTTGAAGTTGATTAAAATCAATTTGAAAGGCAGAAAAAACTTTGATGCTGCAAGGGATCTTCAAGGAAGGTCAATTGAGGGTGAGCAGAGGTCCTATGGTAAAACTTGATGTAGATTTTGGCAGGCATTGCTTCAAATAGGTACAAAACATTCAAGGTCTCATTGGCTTTTACCCCTTTCATCCCCAATTGTTAGTATATGAACTCCTGTAGCCCTGTCTCCAGTTAAGAATCGATTGCTACATTTAATGTCAATCAACAACTATTATCATATGTTTTGTTTATAATTAAGTGCAAATACACCTATATTTGAGCTTTAGGTATTTTCCATAATAATGAATATGAAACTAAACCCATTAATTCTTTTTTCTTTGTCTTAATCTCAGATGATTTTTTTCTTGAATTCTGAAAATTTTGGAAGCTGATAACCTTAAAGCTTAAGTCTCTATGCCACTTTTTCTTCTACAAAGTGGGAAAATCTCCTGGTGACAAAATATCCCTGCCATGACCCAGGCTTGAATCCAAAGTATAAAAATCTTATCAGGTAAAATCAGACTAAGAGTCTCACATCGAATACATAGATGCATAACCCGGTCTGCAGAGTATGACACTTCTTGACGAGATCTCTGGTGTGCACGAGCAAAAAGCCTGGTGTGCCAGTGTGCACCACCAAAAATTTTTGGTGTGCTGGTGTGCACCAGCCACTTTCCCCTGTTGTGGTTAAAGTTTGTAAATTTGAATTTCACCGTAAAAATGCAAAGGACGAAGCCCCACGTGCCTTATTCTTTTGCCCACCCTTTCTTCTTTTTGTCTGGGTCATTCCAATAGAAGCCACAGAATTTTCTATGGGGCCACACCCAGCCACGCCCATCTTAGTTGCCACACCCAAAAATATCTGGTGTGCAAAAGGTTTTGCACAAAAATATCTCCGGTGTGCACATGCCATACTCAGCAGACTGGTGCATAACAAAGTCTTCATAAAAGAAAAGCAAAACAGAAATATGTTTTCTCACTCTGAAACAGTAGCCAGAGACATGGAATTCGCTTCTTTAATAAGTGGACATTCCTTTGCCATTTTGAACCAAGCATCAAACATTGCCAATGGCTCCTTCTTCTCAAATTCTTCCAGCTTCAAACCATGGGACTTGTAGTTGATTCTCATTGAAGCAACCTCGTCTTTGCTGAGTATGCTACCAGTGGATGACATCTCTGCGTTTCTCACTAGCAAATTTACACAATTGTTAACAAAATGTTTATATCTCAAAGAGCTTGCTGTTTTAACGAAGCTTTGCCTCAAAACAGTAGCCATAGCATTATTAGTGGATACAATACATTACGGTGGTCTGGAATCCTAGAAAATAACCACAAAATGAATATTTCTTCCTTGCTTACTGCAATATTTCAAACTCGGCTCACGTATCACGTGCTACTTGTGCACCACGACAAGCAAAACAACTTGTGGCCAGCTTCAAATGATATACCAAGGCGGACAGCTGGAAACCCGACGATCAAAGAAATATGACCCTCTCCTTCTGTTTGCTGCAAATAATACTTGCAAAATCACACACGACTGTTGATCTGCAGTACGAGGAAAGTTCGAAATTCGGTTCCTTACGTGTGGGCCTAGCTAGTTACTTGTTCGCCATACAGCGAACTGTTAGCGTAAATTGTACTCCACCCAAAAGAAACATCAATAAGAAAGGTAAATGACAACTTACGTAATAAACACTTACCATTTACTTCTGGTTATGTAAGGTTTTGTTAAGAATAAATTTGTTTTGTTTCGACTCAGGAGTTCCAGCCTCCCAGAGCCTCGTTTTGAGGAAATCGAGATAAAATCAATGATGTAGAAGCGCCGAAGGCACTAGAGCTGGTGAGGCAAAATCACTTGAGCGGTAAAGGGCAAAAGGACGATTCCGCATAAGGCTCAGTACAAGACATTGCAAGTTAGACGAAGAAAAACCAAGATTATTGAAAATTAGCATAATTTTGAAAGGTTAGTTATACTTTGCTAGCTTGCCGTATTAATTTTAAAAATTTTAAGCCATAAATTGTGTTGTTAAATAGGGTTTCAAGATTTTTAAAATATTTATTGCTGCGGCGCTCGTTCTCTGGCCTAGGCAATGTTTACCTTTTCAGGAAGTCTGTTTTTGAGTTTATTTGCTAAAAAATTCACACATAATTTCAAAATTAGGTTTATTTTGTGTTTTCTAAGTGCAAGGGTAGATGTAAGCAAATACTCTTATATCATTATGACAACTTGTTAAATTATCAGTCCCCTACTTTAGCAACCCCCTGCATGTGACTTGTGGTAGAGATTCCAGATGTAAGGATTAAAAATCTTATGATCACTCTCCATTTCAAGTTTTTTAATGACAAGACCTTCCCTTTAACGTTCATCAGCAAATCAGACTTTTATTTACGGACATAAGGATGTTGTAGGAAGGGGGCGTGGCTGTGTAATACTGCTAATTTTAGGCCTTTCTCTCTAGTCCATTCGTTTGATTTTCCTTACCTAATCACTCTTGTTTATCTGTAATTTTCCTTGCTCGTTCCGAATTTTTCTATCACGTGTATTAGGATAATATTTGTATTATTATGAGTAACTTCATACCTACGTCAATTATCAGCAGGTTAAGTAGATCGCCATAGCAACCCAGTATTTAAGGATATCGCGCTACCCCACCCCGCTCATTACTAAGTAGATTACTTCCTTTCACCGTTTCATTTACGTATGTCTATTGTCTTTAGTTCAGTATTTATAGGAGCCCCGTACCTCATCTTGGATGTAAGAATTATGGAAAAGTAGCAGCAAGAGAAAGCAATTTAGGCATGCACCGTTTTAGGGGCAAGATGCTTGTGAAAGATCTTGTCGCCTTCGTTTTGCTCTTAGTCGTGTTGAGATATTTATAGGAGATGTATCAGTTTTGGAAGACCTCTGGGATAGTTCTTGTGAAAGATTATGCCCATGTCACGCGTTAATTATTATGCCGCTGTTAGCATGCAAGTTATGTAGCTGCCGGGACGATTTTATCGAAAGAAAAGAAGGAAAGATTTAACCGATTTACGTCGCATCATTTATTGGCCATCCTCTGCTTTTTAAAGGTCCTGAGAATCAATCGATTTAAGCAACATTTTACAGCTGAATCAGAATTGAAGATTACCTCTTTCACCACGTTGCCTGAATGTTACGATAAAAAATTAACAGAATATGTTTTCATAAGCGAAATTTTGTGAATAAGCCCAAAAACATTCTTCCTAAAAATACAAATATTCTCTAAACCAGAGTGCCCTTATCAACGCCACGGTGAAAAAAATATTTTAAAAATCTTTAAACCCGTGTACAAACAATAATAATGGCTTAAAATCTTCTAAATGCATACGGTAAGCTGACAAAATATAAGTTACCTTCCTAAATTGGATAGATTTTCTAAAATTTTTTGTTTACGTTTGCCAGCTTCGGAATTTCCCATACTGGGCCCGGCCCTTATGCGGAATCGTCTTTTTGCCCTTTTACCGCATGAGTGATTTTGCCTCACTCGAAAACAATAGAGTTAGACATCTAGATTTTATCCATATTTGACCCTAGGGCAGAAGATTGTGACACACCTCGGTCTATGATAAGATTTCTTTTTTCATTGACTACAGTGCACTGAGTCCTTCTGCTAAGATAGCTACAATTCCTGCCAAAAGTCTTGGAACACTGATGTCAGTTTCCAAGGTCAAAATCAATCATCCCCCTCTCCCCCACGGAACAATGTGCTTTTTTTATGATATTTTTCTAAATTATCAACATTGTTTCGGAGGGAAGGGTGTGCGGAAATAGGAGTATCTGGGAAAAGAATGGAAAAACAAAAACACAATGCAAATTGCTTGGTGTTCCAAGTACTTTTAGAAAATGGTTGTAGCAAACCAGTCATTCATTTTACCTCAAAAACCGCGATGGGAGAGCTTATGAAGGAGTATCAAAGCTACTGTCGTTACGATCTATTGTATCATAGGCCTTAGTTGTGTCAAAGAATAAGCCAATGCATGATTTGTTCTGGTCAAGGTTTTCATAGACAAATCTAAACAACTCTAGCATTGCATGACTAGTTGAGTGACCTTCATGAAAACTGCAAATGAAACAGAAACTTCTTTTTTATCAGAAAAGAGAGCACTTGCTTAGCTGAAATGCGCTCCGCAAACTTTTCGCCTTTTTTAAAAACGGGGATCACACTGGCGATTTTCCAAACATTCGGCATAACCCATATTGAACAGAGACATGAATCCAGGCACTGCGCACCCTTCTAAAAGTGGGTGGGCTGAAAAGGGGATGACGGAGAATTCTGGGGCCACGCCTTTTAGAACACCGGAAACGCCTCTTTAAGAAAATATTTACTTCTTTCCACTTATTTTTTTATAGATAGTCAAATTTAGAAAAAGATTTAACAAGATAAGATACCAAGAAAATGAACAGAGAAGGGTATCTAGTCAAGATGAACTGTTACTACTTTGAATCCGTTAGAGTAAACTTTCCAAAGTTGAGTTGGAGAAAGCTTTCTAGTTTTTTTAACCTTTTATTGCCAAAAAGTGGTGGTGGGGGGGGGGGGGCTATAGCCTCTGCTAGCCCAATGGCTGTGCGGTGCCTGCATAAATCATACGTGTCTTGGAGGCTTTGCAAGTAGTGTGCTAGCAGTTTAATAATGCAAGGTTTGTTGTTTTGACCTGCAGATTTTTTTGCTTTTAGGCTGTTTATCTATCCTAAAAATTCATTTTCGTTCACTACAATCAATGCAAAGGTTTCGAAAACCCGCTTTTTGGTCAAATTAACTTTATTTTGTGCAAAGAAACGGGGGAACATCTTTGGTCACTCTTGGACCCGATCTTTTAAGATAGATACAGTGGAATTCCGATATAACGAACTCCGAAGGGGACAAGAAAATAGTTCGTTATATGGGGAGTTCGTTAAACCCGGCGAAAACGTTTTTTACGTCTTTTCGCAGTTTAGGCTATCTCTAACTTCTGTGCACATTTAACTCCAAGAAACTAAGCTGAGTTCAAATGTTACTAATGGTTAAACATCGAAAATGAAAATCTTTATTTTCCTCTTATAATTTGGGACCAAGAGGTTAGCAAAGCTTGTATCACTTCACTTCTAGTTGGCGGCTGAATGACGTCTGGACTACTTCACATTCTTGCTTGTCTTCTTCTGCTTCTTCATTTGGGTCTCTCAATAAAAGTTTGTCATCGCTTATTTTCTCATATGTAAAAAGGTATTCGTTATTGTCAATGTACTCATTCAAAGAAATTTCTGACGCAATCAAACTTTCATCTCGTGCACCGAGTCCATCAGCCATTGATTGAAATATGTATCATCGGCATGTTTTGCCGATTGCAAAAATGATTTCCCACCAGATTAAGTGATAAATGAACACCGAAAATAAATAAACAAAAATAACAGATGAAAAATTTATGAAAAGTTCGTTATATCGAGGGTAATTATGATGAAGGGATCGAAAAATTGGTTCGTAATAACGAGAGTTCGTTATATCAGGTGTTCGTTATAGCGAGAGAATTTTTAAGGAGTTTGTTAGGCAGAATCCAAGGGACCAAACATTAAGTTCGTTATACCGGGAAGTTCGTTATATCAGAGGTTCTATATTAACAGTATGTGCACACTTCCTTCATAAAAAAACCTAATTTTTTGCTTAGCCTCAATATTCTTAAATCTTTTTTATTTCGAGCCTAAGATTATTCTTAAACTATTCTTTAGTGACACAAGGCGTAAATGAGTAACATTACAGAGTTGATGATTCCAAGGCCGCATGCATCTTTTTCAAAACATATAGCGTGAAACTTGCATTTGTTTTGCTTTCCAAAAAAATACAAATAAATAAAAATTGTTTTTTTGAAATTACTCTTAAATATAAACAATTTTGTGCTTTAATATTCTTATAGACTATATTCTTATAAAAAAGTGTGTACTGCAAATGCTTGCTAAATACAAAAAAACGCAATTTTGGAAATCGACAATCGACAGATACTAAGGTGGTTTGAGCTTCTGTCAATTAATCAATTAATGTCCATTATAATAAAAACAAAAGTAAGCTTGGATATACCGAATTACAGTCGATTGTCTCAAGGCTGTTTCCACAAGGCATTAAATATGTAAAGACGTTTTTATTGATTCAAAGGGGATTTCCGTAACTGGAAGATATCTGTCAATTAATAAATATTTGATTCCAAGAAAAGGGCTTTAATAACTCGAATGAAGCCGATACTGGCAAACTGTGCGTTGTTTTAATTATGGGTTTTAAACTCAATAAAGGTACCAAGTTACCTAATTCTTGTTAGGGTTAGATTTATGTGATTGATTCATCAAATCATTTGCTCAAAACACCAGTGACTGAAAATATGGGACAGATTCGATTAATCCAAAAATGAAACATCACATATTTGAAATCACAGTGGAACCTCAATAAAGCTTTATTTGCCATTTATCTGGTTAAGATCTTGGTGAAGGATGTTAAAGCCAACGACGGAAAAGGAAATTTATCAGAGCAAAATTTTTGGAACCTGAGAATCTTGTTCAAGTTATAGAAAGTTCAGATTACACGAGTTTGAAATTAGACAGAGTTGACTGTATTAAATTATTGCCCGTGTTTATTTGCACCAGTGCTACAAAAAGTGACACATGTCATTTTATTATGCTTAAACATAAAAGTAATAATGATTTTCAGGTAATTTAAAAATAAGAAACTTTACCCGCATGTTCAAATTCAATGAAATTGCAAACTACAACTCTACGTGAATACACAACTCTTGAGCTCTATTCTGAATAAAGCCTACCTAAGGGGACAAGAACTCATACACCCATCCATCGTCTCCAATTTTTGCAAAAGGGTTTTTGCCTTGAGCGTTGGCTGGGCCAGGCCTTCGAAATACCACCCTGTCATGCATGCGTCCCTTTCCACCGCACCAAAACTCAAATGTTTCAGGAATCAGTTGATAGCCACCCCTTGCGGAAGAAAAGAAAACAATTGATAACTTATAAATCCAATCAAGCTCCTGCTGCTAAAACAGTTATATCAAAACCAACAAAACGTTCCTTCTTGATCTTCAAGTTACTGTAATTCTTCAAATTACCAACAAAATAATACTACCATTCATTTTTTGTCATGTTCGCAATGCATTATGGGAGACAAAGTATTCAGACTGCAGGCACATGATTTTGGCATTTCAGAATAGCAATTCAACACCATTGAAAACTCTTCTATCACGTGACAAGACTAAGCTGTTCCAAAAAAACTGATGCAAATTCTAGAATTGTCGAGGGAAGCACCACCAAGGCCAGAAGTACCATACATTGGGCTCAATTCTTTGAAACGGTTTAAGTTTGAAAAAACCTTTGAATGGGAATCATTTTTCTGTATGCAGCAAAAATTGTTCCTCTTTCTGCGGTGCGACAGTCCCAAACCCTGAAGCCTCAAAAACAGCACAGCGATTGAATAGGATCAGCAGAATTAGGCCCCGTTCACACGGGAACGCAATCGTTCCGTTCCATTTTTGTTCCAGTTTCTGGAACGAAAAGGTATACTGTTCACACGGTAACGGAACGATTGCGTACCGATTTTTGTTTATGTTCAGACGGGAACGCAATCGTTCCGTTCTGCAATTTGCGCGCCAAAATAAGCGAATGATTTTTAATGCGCATGTCCATAATGGAGATAGATTTCATCATTTCGATTTATCTCTGAGCTATCTCTGAATTTTTTAAACAATTTGAATAAATGGAGAATACAAAGGCGCCCCAAAATAAGCAAGCTCGTGGGAAAATTGAAGCCAACCCTAAAAGGAAGGAATTTCAATGTTTGCAGAATGGTGTTGAATCTTTTAAATGGACTAACGGCGAGATTCAGCCAATGGTGTTTTTGAAATCCTCCATTTTCTTCGCTGAGTTTATTATTGTCACCTTTTCCTTCCCTCAACAACAACACAGACGCATGCGCCAAGGGCAAAACTCTTATCGTTCCATTTTCTGGACCAGTTCTGCGCGTTCACACGGGAACGGAACGGAACGATTGCGTACCGTTCCACTTTTCGTATCAGTTATTTTATCGTTCCACTTTTTGGAACGGAACGATGTCGTTTGAAGCGTTCCCGTGTGAACACAACCCCTGAGCGTTCCGCTTTTCGGAACGGAAAAGAACGGAACGGAACGATTGCGTTCCCGTGTGAACGGGGCCTTAGTCAATGGATAGTGAGAGAAAATGACAAGACCGTGGGAAAATTCAGGGCAAACGTGGGAATTTAAGTTTTCAATTAACAACAAACGATTCCGAAGGGTCCCCAGTGCTTTAAAAGTCAGTCACCGACGAAATACTAATAAACTGACAACAACTCCCAAAGTAATATGAAGTCAATGACTGACACTGCGGCAAGACAGTGTTTGTTCATTTCACTGTTTTCACTTCTAGCATTTTTTGACTTTTTTCAGTTTAGCAACTCTTGGAAAATCCTTCTGACAGAAATGAAGTTTTGATATTGCGAAGAAGAATTAAAGTCAGGTTATGAAATTTCGATAACAAAAAAGAAGTTCTTTAGCTCCTTAGATCTACAAATTTTGCACCGTTTCCTATTCGAAAGGCCATAGTCTTAAAGTTTATCTTTCTTGTCTTAAGAAAATCGATCCAAAGGGATTACCCTAAGGGACATAGCCCGCTTTCCAGATTGTGCTCAAAATGGTAAAATATTTTAAGAATAAAACTACTAAGATATCTACTAATTGTAGTTGATAGTAAATTGCCACAGGGCTACTATGTATTCCCATCCGCCCTATGGTATCGTCTTTTAAACTTGTTCTGTTTTGTAAAGTATTGTGGAATATCAAGAAAAAAGACAGGAAAAAAAGATAATGCTAAAAGAAAGTTTCCTGCACATACCAACAGTCAGGTTTTGGTATTTCAACACCCTCGTACTTTTTCTCTAGATCTGCATATCGATTTTCAAGTGCCTGCAAAACGTTGCAAAAGGAGCATTTCAAAAACATGCAACGACAGAAAAAAGTCCTCAAAATATAAGCAAGCAGTGCTTCATTTCATTTGCTTCTTTCCAAAGCTGTTATTGAACTCAAGAGTGGTTAACAAGGTACTATCTGCCAACAAAGTTGGCAAGCCATCCTTAATTTGCCGAAGAAGCACCCCTAGAAGCTGCTTCTGAAAGGGGTATTACACTTAATAAATTTTAACCTTATAATAAGCAAGCAGAAAGGGCTATTTATGATAGTGCTCTGCATGCAAAAACCTACTCAAGGTGTAACATTGAATCCGCTTTAACAACAATTAAATGCTATCTTGAAAGCAAAACAGGTTTGGGGAAAGTCACGAGCAAGGTAAGGAAGGCTTCATTCATTTCACATCTGCAGTCTGCTCCCAGACCTGTCTAAGTTTCTAAAATGTTTTTGTACAGACGGCTTGATGATCCCTACCTCTTTGCTCTCAATAACACAGCTTTGATTGCTGGCCAATGCATAAAGTTGCATAAATCTTGGTCTCATATGGAAATATTTCCCAGATTCACTCTCAGACATTTTCTGCACTTTGCCCTCAATTCTCACCTGACATAAAGAAAATCCAAGAGTTGAATAGAAAGAAAACTTGAATAAAAAGCTCCCTCATAAAAAGAACGTCTTCACTTTCACATTAAATACTGAAGCAATTTTACATTTAACACTCAAATTGTGGCTTTTCAAAAATATTTAGGAGTTGAGGGGGTGGGGGCGCTAGTGCTGATGTTGCCGAATACCATAAATTATTCAATTAGGCCAGGGGGTTTGTAATTGTGAACATATCTGTAAGGCTTAGGCACTTTTTAAAAGTTTAGTAACGCTGCCTGAAAAAATTACCTATAAATTCTAAAAAAATTTTTTTGCATCAATTTTGAAACGAGAAACATTATGAAAAATGTTTCTTTGATATCTGATTTGACACTGATTAAAAACGTCTGTGTTATTCTGACGTAAAACTATCAAGTTTAAAGCGGGCTTATCAATGTAAAAACTAGTGTAGTAGGTTGGTAACACATTCTGTAGCGCTCTCTTTACCCAGTGGTGGTTTTAGGCGGTCCTGGACTCCAGGCCCTGTATTTATGGAGGCAAAAAAGGAACCACGCACCAATCACTGAGCCCCGTTTCTGTCTGTATGGTAGTCAGGATTCATTCTGGATCCACCCATGATCTTGAGATCCCATAACAGCCCAAACATTTTCCCTTCCTTTAAAAACTCGCCAATTTTCAAAACTGAATCTTGCCAGGTCTGATTAAATACCCTGCTGCAAGGGGGAAAGGCCAAATATGCTACAACAAGAAAGATGTAGTCCCCCTCTACTACCATGGTCCTTAGGGCCTGGGGCCACCTCCAATCAGATTATGAAACCCATTAATCCACACACCTGACGCTCCAACGGCTCCCAATAAAACATGACAGCAACATTTGGGTTCTTCTCCTATAAAATACAGACCAATATCAAATCAGATAAAAATGTACTTATTGGGTACTTATTGGGGTGTCCAAAAACGTTTAAGTAGAGGGGGCAGCGGGGGTGTAGCAATATTTTTCCAAAGAAAATGAATTTTAGAAGTGAAACATGGTAGAAACAATATCTATTTCACAATTAGAGTCAAGACACAAGATCTTATTTCAAACTAAAGCATTGCTGATTGAAAAGTTAAGGGGTGGGGGTGTCACATCATACATACCCTTTTTAGGCACGCCCCTGCAAAATGCTTACCTTTCTATAGATAGTATCAAAAAAGTCATTTAAAATTTTTGATAATTCAAATTTGGAAAATGTTAAACATTGAGCAGCTTACCATTTCCTTTCCTTTCCGGCTACTGTAATGAGTGAAAAATCGAAATCCAGTTTTATCATATCCTTTTAGTAAGATGA
The DNA here is from genome assembly GCF_057945365.1 of Rhopilema esculentum. Classification (NCBI taxonomy): domain Eukaryota; kingdom Metazoa; phylum Cnidaria; class Scyphozoa; order Rhizostomeae; family Rhizostomatidae; genus Rhopilema; species Rhopilema esculentum. The sequence continues at coordinate 13,839,457 of NC_142830.1, forward strand.
CACAAACAGAAGGCTTGCATTCCCTATAAGACGAATATACGAATAGAATATAAGATCAGCAACCAAATAAAATATAAGCTATATCTATTTTAACTAACATTTAATTCCTAGACATAGCTATATACATTGATGCTTAACAAGTTTTCATAAAAGAAAATAAAGAAAGACAGAAAATATGTTTTCTCACTCTGAAACAGTAGCCAAAGACATGCAACTTGCGTCTCCGATAAGTGGACATTCTTTTGCCATTTTGAACCAAGCATCAAACATTGCCAATGGCTCCTTCTTGTCAAATTCTTCCAGCTTCAAACCATGGGACTTGTAGTTGGTTCTCATTGAAGCAACCTCGTCTTTGCTAAGCATGCTAGTAGTGGATGACATCTCTGCGTTTCCTACTAGCAAATTAACACAATTATTATGAAAATGTGTAAAAAAATCATTTAGTAGCCAAAAAACAACAATATCTTCTCGATGTGCTGCGATTCTCTTTCCGATTCCACTTCAAGTGCTGTAGTGGATTCATCCTATCCACAGGCATCAACACAAAAATATAATAATTTGACACAAAACTAGAATTTAAGCATTCCAAAGCATGAAATTTATTGTACTATATGAGAGATTTATGCTACTTATTTTGCTCTTTTATTAGCTTGTTTTTGTACTTTTTAAATTTTTTCCAATAATAAGCACGGCAAAAGCAATCTTGGAGGAACTGAAGAATTTAGTGAGGATAATCCAATTAAATTCGTGTCATACACCTCGGGAGTGTTTTGAATGCCTTTATAGGGTCAGGGGACGCTCTCCTATGAATATGACATTCAACAAAACATGATATCTATTCGGATTCTTCATGTCAGTAATCTGTTTAATTTATCTTATTTGACATTAGCCAGGGACACCGCAGAAGGGGGCGAGGGGGTCAACCACCCCTGTTGCTTTTTGATAGGAGGAGCAAAGTGAGGGGCTTAAGTGCCCTTTTCTTAGAAGTGCCCTTGTCGCCGGTCTTCTGAAGAAAATCAAAGATATTCATATGAAATCATAACTGTAGTGCCTCATTTGTGACTTGCAAAGAATTTCTTAGGCCAAAATTTAGCCGATATTAAAGATACCGACAAAAGATCAAAACAAAATGACAGTTACAAAAGAATTGTTGGTTGCTGGGAATGATTTTTCAAATGCTCTTTTACTCAAGTCTGCCCCCCTTGCCCCTTACCCCTTGGTCGTTCCAGCGTCCCTGACATTAGCCGTTAGGTTGTGTCATTTAGGCCCACATAATTTCTTTTATTTAAAAAAACATCCTCCTGCGGCCCCATACATGACTCAACTCCTTCATTTTCGTACTCCTGTGACTATCGCTTGTCAGGGGGTCGCTTGAAAAAAGAGGTCAGTGGACCACTCACCTGCGAACACCACCACCGTTCACGACCGCTTCGAGTTCAAAAAGGAGCAAACTTGCAGCGCAAGTAGATTCATCAATTATCATTGGCCTTCTTTGAAAGCAAAACACAAAAAGCCCGTTCATTTGGGGTTAATTTTGGAAAAGCTTTACAAAGAGCTCAACAACAAAAAGTTTTGAAAACACAACAGACAAACTGGACTTGAATTTACTCATTCGAAAATGACAAAGGACCCAAAGGGACCGATTTGCGCGTCAGAAAACGCAAAATATCAAAGGAACCACAAACCTTGAAAGGGGGAAGATCAATAAACTGGCAACGCTCAAATTCGAAAAAGATACGTAGAAAGAAAATCCAGGTACACCGGAGCCCAGGGGGGCAGGGGGGGTGGTTCCTGACATCCCCCTTTCACTTCCCCCTCTCTCGCCTTATATCTAGCCAATTATTCTAAAGCAGGCTACCCCTCCCCTACACCAAAATGTGATCTAGCGTCCCTGAAAACGTCGATTCTAAAAGACTGAACACCCCAAGAACACCCCAAAAACACCCCCAAGAACACCCTAAGAACAAGCTATGAGGCGGCTGAACACCCTTTAAAACATATCAAAATCGGCATATCATTCGAAAAATAATTTGGTAAATAAGTCTAATGCTGTTGGTGTTGTTACAACCAACTGATGTTATCATCGCCATCACATTCTATTTGTACTACGATAAATAAATTTTTATTGAGGCTTTATTCTTATTGGGGAGAGCTTGTTGTAGTAACAAAATTTGCCTAAGTAGCATAAACAATGAAAACAGCATAAATAAGTTTATTAAGTTCATAGAGATAAGATTAAGTTTCACTCACGTACCGACGACGATGGACTGTGTATCTGCTGGTTCAAAAACCTGACAGCTGCTGCATTCATAGGGATTCTCTAAAAGCGGCAAAAATCAAAAATTAACTGGCAACACTTGAAGGCAAAAGTCTTAATGATCAGGTGAGATGCACGGACAGCAAGGGTAAATGAGCTTAGCCTTTGTCCCTGGTAGAAAGAATTGTTGGTCAATTACAGGTATTTATACAAACCAATCTACTTATCTCAGCGTGTTTATGCGAAATAGCGTAAAAATCAAAATAGCGAAATCATCACAGCCATTTGTGGGCAGGAGGTGAAACCCTTTGTTCATAACCATTGGCACACCCTGGGTACCAAAGCTTTTAGAGGGGCAAATCCCCTAAAAATATATTGGGTTCCAGTACCCAGGGTACTCATTGGCAGGCTAACTTTCCACCCCATTTTCTAGATTCCAAAATTTAAGAACTTCTTGTATTCAATGATGAATGAAGTCTAGGTCAAACGTAATTTGCAGAAGTTTAATTTAGTCGAGCTGTGTGCTAATTGGAATCTGAATTGCTAATTGCTAATTGAAATGCTGCTAAAAGTTATTTTTGCAAATAACTCCGATTATTGCTCGGGCGATTGATTTGTCTTGGCAGCTTGCAGTTTTCAAGGATTATCCAGGATTTAATGTTACTTTCTTTATAGTTCTTGATTTGAAATATGCTTTCTCTAAAATAATTTTTCGTCAACCAATCATAGATTTAAATGTCATTTTGCAGTCACAAATTCCTAGAAAAATTGCTCGTCACAAGAAACTGATATAAAACCTTTGTAATTTATTAAATTTCTTATTGAGTCATTAAAATTTATTGTTTTAAATTTACAGTCCTTTACTTGAATTTTCAATCTGGGTTGGGACTTTTCATTTGAGATTTTTTCATTAGTGTTTCTATCAATTTGTGAAATAATCACAGAAGATTTCTCTTCTCGCATATATGATCCGTACAAGAAAAACTTTGGCACGGTAAATGTTTTCAACCATAGTCTATTGATGTTTTAACATAGAGCATTCTGCAAAGGATGAATATGAAATCGACGAGAAATCCCTTTTATATTAACACGATTGTCTGGGAACAACGGGAAGTTAATAACGCCAGATTAACACACAATCTACAGATTTCCTTATATTTACATAAAATATGAAAAATTATTAAAAGTTAGCAATTTATTATAAACTTCTGCAGAAAGTGAAAGTTTTTTATTATAACAAGTAAGGGATACGGTAGATAGATTTATGCTAACAAATTATATTACTGTGTTTAGGACCATAAATGAAATTTGTGGAATATGACTTTAAACGTACTTTCAAAAATTTAGGTCAAGTTGCAGAAAATCTGGTATTGGGGCATGATCAGTGGCGTATCTTGACATTACGGGGGAGTTGGGGGGGGGGGGTTTATTTCAGAGTACGGGTTAGGTGCAAAACAAACAAATTTACTGTGAAAGAAATCGATAAGGAAAATTTACTCTATGTTACCTATCATCTGGTAAGTTACCAGCCAAAAAAAAAATTTTGCTAACGGCATTTATTGTTACACGGTTAAAATATTTCCACGACCAAATACTTTAGAAAATGAGAATGCCCGACACCCATACAACATCCGATACCCCCACACCACCCGACACCCGAACATCGCCTGACACCCCACACCCCTGACACCCCGAAACCCCCCGACCACCAGACTCCACTCGACCTCCACACCCCCACCCTACCTCCACAAACCACTTGACCTCCACACAACACCCGACCTCCATACGCCACCCGACCACCACACGCCACCCGACCTTCAAACACCGCCTGACACCCAACACAGCCCGACAACCTCACACCGCCCGACCTCTACACACCACCCTACACCCACACACCACCATACACCTCCACACTTTCCCACACTTCTTTGATTGAATTAGCAACTCCGTAAAGTACTTTTAGCAGCTCTGAATAGGTAAGGGCAACTGATACCCCAAAATACTAAGGAGCTTCGACTTTAGTGAGGTATTTTGAAGCACCAATGGGATCCGATGGAAACAGATTCTGTCATAATTGATGACATTTTCTTCTATAGCATTACACTTTCTTCAATTTACAAAGATGCGAAAACCTAAGACGCGTAAAGACATTACGACAACATTCCTTATAACAGTAGTGTATAAGGAACACCGCAACGCGACGAGAATAAAGAACAACAAACACGCAAATCAGTTATGGCTAATATTTCGCCCTGGCCTACAGGGTACTATTCTATCGATTTTTCGCCGCAAGATTTCCCCTGGAGTCCGTCGAGCAGCCTGCTATCGTGGCCTCTCCTTTATTCGCACATTTCTTTCAACGTAGGGTTTCCAGCACTTTTCACTATTTAAGCAATTATAAATGGATTAAGTCTGATCAAATAGGCAACCTAAACTTCCCAAGCACGAAATATGTTGATAAAAATACTAAGAAACATGATTACATTTATCTAAACCAATTTATATGAACGAAGGCATGGTGCATGTTTACCATGGAACAACAAATTCAAATTACAGCAGTAAAACATAGGCTTGCACCAGCAGATCCATGACACCGGTGGATTACTTCTAAATTTGTTTCTAGTTAATATTCACAACATGTTAATCACTTTCATCATCGGAGGAGTTCTGTTTGTTCTTTGACGATGCAATCATCGCGTCTAAGCTCCCACGCAGGTGTGATTCTGGGGGCAACATTGCGAGAAGTATATGTTTGAGGCAGCTTGCAACATCCGGGCTGGCAGCACAGGATATCACTGGCCAAGAGCCTGCAACAAAGAATGGTTTAAAGAAATATTGTCAATGCCATGTAATGTGGGAAAAAATCATAAATCGATGAAAGAACCGTTATTTAATGATTGCAACGGACTGGGTATCTTTTGATTGTAAAGTTTGCAATTAAAAACTGGGGAAAAAGGATAAATTGCTAGTAAATACGATATTTTAACTTGAATAAAAAATAAAAAAATAAATAGATAAAAAAAATATAAACGAATAAAGAAAATTGAATGACTAAATATATAAATAACAAATAAATCAACAAATGAATTAAAAATTAATAAACACACAAAAAATAAATGTCAAATTAGCGAAAATGCATGCGATGTACTACATCAATTAAAATTAAAGGGTGTAGATGTTTCTAGGATTTCCATAACCTAAAAATAAAATGACCTTTTCCTGAAAATAACGCGACTCAAAAATTGCATTAGGTTTTTATTTTTGTAGAATTGAAAGGTTTTAAAATATCAGAAAAAGCTTTCCGATTCTACGGCTTTTTTGAAATCAAAAAGATTCATTGATTCGAGCAACTTGTCTAGTTATTTGCATTTTTAGATACAGTCGCTCCTTCTAGGATGCTTCAATGTTTTCAAATTGGAAAGCTTTATTTGTTGCCAACAAAACATGGGTTTTTAAAAAGGCCTTTGAAAAATGTAGTATAGCTGATCTTCATTAATAGGGTATTAAGGCAGACCTTATTTCCCACAATCCACCCTGGGCAGTCACGATTTCGAGTTTGGAAAACCTATTGGCTTGGCCTAAACTGGTACTAAAAGCCTTTCGTTTACCACAATTACCCACAACAGGACTAATCCATTTTAAACATTGTTTCAAAGTAAAACGATTTGTTAAGTCTGAATGCTCTAAGACCCTAAAAAAGAGTTGGAATAAAATAACTGTCTGTGTTTCTAATAAGATAATAAAAGAATCTTTGTGGGCTTATTTTGAGCACAAAATACTCGGATAACATGTTACCACAAATCTTAAAAGATAAACAACGATTTGCTCAAGTAGAAATATGGTCTCGATTACTGTAGCGTAATTACCATGGTAACTAATGCGAAGCACGATTAAGAGGCACTGTTTTAGCTTAATATAAAGTAGCTAAGTGTACTCCGCAAAGAGGAAACTGATTTGAAAATGATTTATAAGAAACTTTTTCTGCTAATGAATCTTGGAGTAAGAAAACGATAGATAGTAAAGTTTTTTTACATCCTAAACATTTATAAACAATCCTAAAAGGTTTCAAAATCGAGAAGACAGATTGATGATGACGAAATTCAAGAAGTATGCGACTTAAAACGTTTAGAACAAAATTTTCAAGATCGAAGAATAGAGCTCCCAACTTTTGACAACATAAGAAGATATATTCTAAAAATGGGTTTAATCCGGCTTAATATTTTACTGAAACAGAATGACTTTATTCTAACCTGAATACATGGAAGTTTTAAAAGGGATTAATTGATAAATGAGCTATTACAGCAAGAAAATTGCCATTGGCAATATTATTCCAAAACACTTTATCGAAATGAACTTCATCATAGGACATCCGTAAAAAAGAAGAGGGGGCTTGGGGGGGGGGGGTGGTGGCTAGAGATTGAAATATCGGAATCATAAATAGATAAACGATTTACCAGTATTGTCGGGTAAAAGCACATTCGCATCCTTGTTGATAAGACCAGTGACAACCCGGTGTAGCCCATTTCTTGCGGCGATATGCAACGCACTGGAAAGAAATAAACTGTTACATCGAGATATTTTAATCTATTGGACACAATGAATTTCTGTTTTACTATTATATAGAGAAAATTCAGTCGGAGCAATGTTGCAAAACGGAAATTAAATTGTACACTTTTAAATTGGAAATAGCGATGTCGCTGATTAAACAGGAAAAACACTGGCGTCAAACATTAATTATTTATGAGTAATGGCTAAAGATCCTTCTAATGCGAGCGAAAATGTGATAAAAGAAGAACAATGACGGATCCTTGAGGTAGCTCAAGTACCTTGGTAATAAAAATCGGTTATTCAGGTAAAGGACGGTTGCCTAGGCGACCCAGAAATAGCAGTTAACGCTAAACCTTGTTTTCATTGCTAATTTCATAGAGTTTTTCGAAATAATACGAGACTTATGATCATATGATCAAAAATGCAAATTCTTGTTTCACTTTTTAGATATAGACTTAAAAGTCTGTCACTCTGCTTTGCTAAATTAAGTTGGGAGAGTTAATTATTCTAAATGCAAAGAGAGGCTAAGAAATCACACGGCTAAGAGGCAAATCCCTATGAGCGCAGGAGCAAAAAGTCTGGGAATATTTTGAATATCAGGCAGAGATAAAAAGGTTGGGATTTTGTCCTGTAACATTTTTCAAACCTTTGCACGGTACAAACGCGAAAACTCAACAATGGGTATGTGTAAATCTAGAGTTAGGAATGGGATACAAATATTTTGCAACAGCTAGTATTGCTTCCTGATTGCATCAATACCTTTGTCGCAATCACGTTTGACACAAAATAAAATTCTCACCATTGTTTGTCTTGATTTTGGATATCGATTGATTCCTTGTCCATTCGTTCTAGCAATCGCAATGCACACGTGCTGTGGTGCTGAAGAACGGAGAAAAACAATAAGCAAGGCTTTCCATATACTTAGATATCAACCGTTGACTGTTGACTGTTGACAACGGGTTTTATAAAAGCATATTTTCATAAAAGCATATCAGGAACTCTCAAAAACGATTACCTAAGGTAAGGCTCTTAAATAACATGCAGTAATTTCTTTTAGATGTTTCCTGAATCCAAAAAAGCAATTCATATTAAAGTTGTGAATTACTCCTTGTCTAAAGATTTCTTTAGTGTGCGATATCTGTCTATTAAATGCGATATCTTTCTATTAAATACGCAAGTATAGACAAGAAGACAATTTCAAGGACCACTGCGACAGCATTGCAATGCTACAAAGTTCCTAAAAAGTCTCTTTTGCCAACAAGTATATAAAAACCCCGTTCGTGACTGACCGGCATGAGACCAGCTCTTGCTGGTTTGTTATTAGGACCTGCATTGATGATAATCACTTTAGACCCTGATGTTAAATTGCAGAAAAATTATCTATGTAAAAGGCCAAAACTCAATTCTCAGAGCACTTTACTGTTGCATCGGCGGAAATAATACCTCTGGCATACCTGCTTGCAAGCCATATGAAGTGCTGTCTGGTCATTCTTGTCTTTTAGGCCTGGATTAGCACCAGCAGCTAGCAACAGAACTATGAAGCAAGAAACAGTTTTTAAGAATCTTATGAAAACAAAACGCTCTGCTATAAGGCTGCAGTGCTTCTACCATTTTTCACGCTTTAATAAAATATAAATAAAGGTTTTTCTTAATGATAAACAATAAAGTCTATACTTGAGAACTGCATTTTTAAAAACCTACAGCGTTATGTCTTATACTCTTCCCTCAATAAATAAGAACCATTTAATTGTAACTAAGGGTTGTATAAAGAGTTTTATCGATTCGTTGCGAATAAAATGCAGCTTGTTTGCAACACGAATTTTTTGATGGACTCAAGACTGATGACTAAATTAATGAGTTAAGCATTGGAGATTTCAAGGACGAAGACAATTTCTTCAAAAGCGAACAGATTGTCTGGTAACTGTGGAGTGGATGGACATAGAGAAGTGAAAGCAGATCTCAAGGATTACTGTACTACCATAATATACAATTGTGTTGCTGGCTATATAATTGTCGCTGTTTGATTCTAAAACTCCGATTACCCTTTGTTTCTCTGGCCTTTATTCAAGAAAATAAGTCAAGAACTTCGAACGAGATAAATGGATGTAGAACATTTCATAAGAGCCTACACAGACTGGGTTCAAAAACGTAGGTTCTTGTGTGCAATGCAAACTTGCCTAATCTAACTCCAAAAACTGGATAATTGTGCCATAAAATAATAGCAAATTGTAAAAAACCTGGCTAAACAAAGCAAATAAAAATAATACAAATTTCTTGGCAAGCAAGTACTAGATTTATACATTGAAAGAGCTGATTTAAGCGGGTACGTTTCTACAAATATATTGCGGTTGAAAAGAGTTTAAATGTAGTCAAGAATACAGAAAAGTTCAGGGGCAAAAAGTGCAGTTGAAAACATAGCCGACTATACTCAGTTCTAGAGTGCAAGAAATTTGAAGAAAAGGCCCTTGGGGGGGGTGGCCATCGTTCTCCACAAAATCAATATGAAGTTTTAATTCTAAAAGAACACAGTGTGCAAACAATTAGGATAACTAAATTAATGATAGCTAACACCATGAGAAATTGAATTATTTACTGATAAATTAAAGAATTATTTTTTTGCTACTTTATACAAAGGTTTCTGAATCAAGTTTTATTTCCTTATTTCAAACAGCAAATGCTCTCTTCACAGAATATTAGAGAAAAATCCATATTCATATAAACAGACAAGGTGGCTACAACAATGAAAGCTGTAACCAATGTAGGTCATTTAGGAAAATACACACGCAAATAGTTGCTCATGAAACAAGGCAAAACAAGACAAAATATCTTCCATTTTGAGTGAAACGTCACAACATTGCTTGTGCAGCACCCCCAAGAGTCTGGGTTCTAGTTACAAAGCGGTCAAAGATTTGTTTGCAATAATAACTCACCAACTGTTTTCGTGTTGCCTTTCTCAGCAGCGACCATCAATGGACTTTTCCCTTCACCATCTATCGGGTCAACCTCAGATTTTTCTTTTAGTAGGAACTGTAGGCACTCCACTTGATCGTTGAATGCGGCAGCGTGCAATGGAGATCTAGCAACGAAAATAAGAACACAGTATTAGCAGACCAGAAATAGCATTCGATGTAAAGCGTTAAATAAAAAAAGGAACAGGATTTTAAAATGGATTTTGATGCTAAAACTTTATCAAGGCAATAAATGATGAAATATCAATCCAATAAGATGCTCATTGAAGAAAACAATTGCGAAAAAGTTTCCTGAAGTAAAGTAAAATGGATGTTTTCACGTCGCATCTTTTTTGCTATGCACTGTAAAAAAATCCACGATTTCACATGCATTTCCTCTGCGAGCGAGCCTAATCTCCTTTCTTATATTACCACCAAATAATCCATTCATATATTTCCCTCCTAAATAAAACTCGTTTTAACTCGTCTTTCATATTTTACCTTTGGCACAAACTTTGGCAGAAAAATAAATTAAGGGCAATTACCTTCCTTTCTTGTCTTTCATGTTGACAATGCTGTTGCCAAGAGCTTCACAAAGCAGTTCTGCACAGGCCAAGTTGCCGTTCAGCCTACGAGATAAGAACAGTCCATTATCAGCTTCATGAAAAGAGAAAAGCAAAAAGCTTCGTGAGTGAATTTTTACGAAATGAAAAATAACCAATAACTTCTCACACAAGCCAAACGGTCCCAAATATTTAACGTTATTTCATTTTAGCTGCTACTTGCAAAATGCACTTTACTATAACGGAAAAAGGTGCTCCTACGAATTAACACAATATCCGTTTGATGGATGTTTGATTAATGATTTCTGAATGCAGGATGATTTTCTGAAGAAATTTTTTTCCGAATGAAGGATGTTTTGGGCATGAAGGATGTTTTCTGTGCAAAGTAAATTACGCGCGGGAAAGCGTTAGCGACAGAAAAAATTCCCCGCGTACCAAAAATACTTTGCAGTCTGGGTTGGTACAAAGCATTTTTCAGGAATTGATGCAGTTACATTTGAAAAAGATCGCAGAAAAATTTCGTTACTCCATGCCCACACTTCCTCCATTTGGTTCTGAGAGCATTAAATAAGTTTTCAATGAAACAAAATCACAACCGATAATTTGCCTTACACTGATAGAAAAATAGCAGCGACAACCTATCTGCTCGTTCAAAATTTTTTGTTTTGAAAAGTTTCTTAAGCTTGAAGTCTAAATATTTTTTTAGAGGATTTCTTATATGAAAACGCGAATCTTCTCCAAAGTTCAAAAGAGTTGCATTAGCTGTGTTCAATTGTCTTCTTCGATTACCCAGTTGTGAGTACCCGAGGCGTCAGCATTGATAAATGTTTTGAAACGAAAAAACTGGAAATACCATACAGGGCCGCCTGGGAGGAAGGCAAGGGGGCAAACTGCCCTAGGGCTTCGAGGCCTATGGGGCCTCATACAGGGGTGTAGTGCTAGGGGGGTCAGGAGGGCTTAGCCCCCCTTGTTAATGCCGAAAATTTGCAAATTTCTACTTTTGCTGTTGTTTTTCGCAACATTTTCTGCAAGAGCCCCTCTTGTTATTTAGACAGCACTCCATTTTAAGAACGGAATCAAGCGAATCTATGTCGAAAAATAGTTACCTTTAAAACAATTGCAGGAAGATGACTGTAAGAAAGGTTTTGAAATGCATTTTACGCTAATCTGAAGGGCGTAGTCGCAAACATTTTCTCGTCGTGCGGTTTTGCCCAAGGGCCCCCGATTTTTCTCGGCAGCCCTAAAACCGCGGAGTCTTTTTCGAATAAGACATACAAAGCAGCTGCTTCTCAAAGTCAATTTTTTTCTTACATTGCAGCCGTTCTCAGCAAAAATGATTAGCAGAATGCAAATTAGTGTTACAATTTCAATGTCTTTTCGAAGCCTGCCTGCGCTCAATCAAGACTTTTACGTAAATCAGTTGAGAAATCTCAAAAAGAAGCAATTAGCTTCATCTTTTTCTCACCTCAGTTGTGCTAAACTTCGCGAAACGATTTAGCAGAACACGAATGGTTTGGTTATAAAACAGTACAATTCGTATAAAATGTCATTAATGAAATTGGCTCACGGCTGTTCATTTTCCTTGGTAAAGAACACATTTTTCCATAACCATGCAAGAAAATAAGCTTACAATAATCCCAATTATGATATCAACTGTGATTTTTTATGCAAATGTTGTTTGTACACGGTTACAAAGGAAACAACTTTGAGTCAGAATTCCGAGTGAGTTATGGCTACAAAGGTTTTGTGATGGGGAGGGACAGTACAGATATGAGAAACCTCAACAATTTTTTTTGTTGTTGATAGAATAATTAAGTAACTTAGAAGCGTCAGGGACAGGTACAGAGACAAAGTCAGAGACGGAGACAAATTCAGAGACAGGAACAAAGAAAGCGGACAGAGTGACATATAATTGCTTTATTAAAATCTTTCACTTACACCGCACAATGAAGAGCCGAGAAACTGTTTCCATTCGTGGCGTTCTCCTGATTTTCCTAAAATAAAGTAAAGAAATCTATAATGAAGAGTTGAAACAAGGTCTGAAACAAAAATCAAAATCATAAGTAATATTCCGCCCTTTCAATCCGATCTTTTGTATCAAAATAAACAAATCGAATCCGATCTGTTAGCTTTCAGGTCTACCGCCCTTTAATCCCAGGAGTGGTTCATTACCAAAATCCCACAACAAGAATGCAAATTTCAGAATGCTGATGCCAAGTTTCATCCCATGCTAATCCTTCAGGACCTGTGCGAACGCATTGGTAGCACTTTGGCCCTGACTCGGTTGCATCCGTGATGTTTGAGCCCTAAACCGGACCTAACTGTGATGAGAGACCGGTGCCCAGAGCAGCTGCTCCACATATAGGGGGTTACTAAACAAGCTTTTTCACGCAGTTTGAAGCTGCCTGCAAATTGAAAATGCCTGTAGGAGGTTTCTTCTTTTGCCAGCACCCACTCCGAAAAATGCGGAAAATTAGCCGGTTCACTCAGTATTTGTCTACGTCAACAGGGTCATTAACGTAAGTACAATCCTACGTAATAAAGAAACCAAACTTTAAGATAATTGTAACAGGTAATCAAGTTTTGTGCCTAAAACACAAGAAGTGGATGAGCAGATGATGTCAATACGTCAAAGCAATCTGTTTCGTGATTTACAAAAATGTTTTTTCACCAAAAGCACTTAGTTCAAATATTTAGGCGACTTCTTAACAACAGCTTGCAAAAGAATCTTTGATGTGACGAAAAGCGCAATTAATTCAAGAACGTATCAAATCCAAAATAATAATAATTCATATTAAATACAAGAAACGGTACGAGAAAAAGATTTAGCTTGAAATGGCAATTCTTCGCAGGCCTTATCTTCCAAGGTTTTAATCATTAACAACGGACGTACGTAAAACATCAACATAATATAAACATTAAATACGAAGAGGAAATAAATCTTGTTGAAAAATGTTGCAATTTGACGGGGTGAAACCGTTTTCACCTGAAATTAAAACCTACCCTTTCCAACAGCTAATTTGTGGCTGAAGCTTCTATCGCGGCCTTTCACTTTGTGCAACAAAATCGTTATCAAAATACCAAGCGAAACTTAAGACTCAAGTACTTCAACATGAAGGTTACTCGTTTAAGCAAGAGCGCCGTTTGTAAACAAAGCTTTTGTATTAAAGGGAACTTCAACAAGAAAACCGTAAGAGATGAGGTGAATTCTATGTTCTTTCAAAGGGGATCACCCAGCATGGCAGTTGAACTTTGAAAAGGTTATTTTTCTTCACTTCAATCGTATCAAGACAATTGGATTTCATCAATGAGGTCAACCAGCACAAATACGCCGCAACAGTAAGCCTGTAAAACGTTTTCAGATTGTAAAATAAATCAGATTTCTTCCCACTTTAAACTGTTCGCTATCGAGAAAAGCCGGTAAATAGGGTTCTGACATCGCGTTTTCTTCTAAAAGGTCACATTATTCGTGCTCGATTCTGAGGACTACGAAAAAAGAAGTCGAGGGGGACGGCAACTGAGGGGGAAGGAAATCGAGGGGATGAAGGGAGGACGTAAAGGGAGATAGGGGGTGCGTTTGGATGTGATGGTGAGGATAGGGTAAGAAAAGATGGAGGGGGTGTGGGGGAGATGAAGGGAAGCGAGGGGAGAATTGAGGGAGAAGTAAGAGGAGGCGAGAGAGAAGTGAGATAGAAGTGAGATAGAAGTGAGGGAGAAGTGAGGGAGACGTGAGGGAGGTGAGGGGAAGCAAAGAAAAAGTGAGGGAGAAGTGAGAGGGAGGTGACGGAGAAATGAAGACGGAATGAAGGAGAAGTGAGGAGGGAGTTAAGGGGGAAGTGAAGAGACAAGTTAGGTAGAAGTGAGGAGGGTGGCCTGCTTTTTCGAAAGAGAGTACGCAGAGCAAATGGGGTACTCAAATGATGTCATCATCTCGAAGACCTTAGATCACAAATAGATGTTGCCTTTAAAACAACAAAGCGCATTTCTAGTTGAATGGCCTAGCTTAAGATGGTTGGTTTAGCTAGGCTGCATTTGAAATTGGGTGCATGAAGATACGAGATCAATTTTTTATTTGATTAAAAAAGACCGAGAGATGATCTTGGACCATCGGTTTCCCCTGGAGTCGCTGTTGCATCACAAGGAGATTTTACGGCAGGTTTTCTCTGACCTAAACTTGGATAACGGACAATGAAAGTTCTATAAAAAATACAACTAGAAAAAATTTTTCTTACGATCTATAAAATTTTTTAAAAGCTATTGTCAAATAATAAGTTTTAAAATATAAAACTGCTAAAAGAAAACACCCATCCTCCCCTCCCCTTTCACATAAAATGGAACCAGCAAAAACCTACTGACTACGAAAACAAATCCGGGAGACAATTCTGAAAATGCCCTTCAATTCCAGACGAAAGTTCATTTGAAGGGCCTTCTTTATAAGGAAAAACTACGAAAAGTTTTAAAAACAAAACTCTAAAACATATCACAAATACCTTCTGACTAACCAATTCAAGACAGAGATAGCAAAATGCAAACTTTTGTCACGATTATCGACATAAATGCAAGTTTTTAAGAATCATTAAAAGAAAAGTTTTTAAAACTTGCCTACTCTTCTAGAAACGGGATGACGTTATTAACAGCAAAACGACGCAAGACGCAAACAGACGGATGTTTGAAGACGAGCAAATATTCTGTCTAAGTATTTAAAATACCTGATATCTGATAATGATTTCTTGATATGAGCATTAAGAAAGTAGTTTGGAAATATTTGTAGAAAAATATAGATAATATTTGAAAAAATCTTACCTCCAGAAGCAGCTCAACACAGCTTTCGTGTCCTGTAGAATGAGGACCCATAAATCAAAGAAAGCCGGTAAAATTGTGATTTTAACAGCTAAAAACACCTGCAACATTCTTAGGTGAGCCTAGCCTCTTCATATGCAAACGCAAATTGGACGTACGGGATTTGAGCTCTCCGCACCAGATCTCATTGCTAGAGAAGGTTTCTATCAAATAGTAGTTCAATTTCTTATGCCAGAGGGTATGCAAAAAACTTTACGACGGGTCTACAATGGTGATACGGGTCGATATCACTCACCAACACACGATGAAGGTGTGGTTTAAAGAATTTTTGCTTTGCAAGCATTCTGGAAAACTGCATGCAATGCAAAGTAATCGTAGTTAGCGGGGGCGATGCAGCACATTTCCTTCCTTTATCTCCCCCTCAAACATGGCTGTTTTCAACCTTCAACTACAACTAGGCATTTTATCATATGCAAATCACCCCCTTTAGCCAAAAACAAAAATATGTCAACGCTATTTGAACTATAGATATTTCATACAGGCAGATACTTCGTAACCAGGGCAGGTGTGAGGCAAACACTACCTCACAGTATAAGAGAGTCCCAATCATTGGCAACATTTAAAAAAGAATTAAGAGCACACCCTGTAGAATGCGACTGTAGATTATGTAAATATTCATTGCTGGGTTAGGTTTCATTTAGAATATTATACCTTAAACATTTCTAATATTGTACCATATATTTATTTTATACTAGTTCTTCATAGATAATTGGCCTTAATTAGCTTCTTTACGGCTGATAGACGTTCATTTAGTACGCCAACTTTAAGCATTATTATTATTATTATTATTATTATTATTATCATTATATTTTTGCAGGCGGTCCTAAAAAACTTACGCTCGAATAATCTTAGCTCGGAGTAACGAAATTCGCTCAAAATTTTGCTGCTGAAATTGACAAAAATGCAGATAAAGAACGATTTGGGTTAATTTCTGAAAGTTTTGTCAAATATTTTAGGTGAAAATTAAGATCCGCAAATCACAGAGAACGAACCAAAAAATATGGTAACATTAAAAAATTGCATTGCAAAGTTTTTAAAAAGCTGAGAGAAAACGGGAATGCAACCGTAAAAATGAAGCAGATGGCTATTCAGGATTTGCGTCACGTCCGCCATCAAAAAACCTAAAAGAGGGCCGAACAAATAGTCCTAAAACTCCGAAATTACTCAAGCCTTTCGCATCTAAAAAGGCCCTTTAAGAAAAGTTCCGGAAAGTACCGGCCGGTGAATGGCTCGTAAGACCGTGACCGGATTGGACCAGAAAGGGAACATTCGAAACTTATTATTTGATTCCGAATAGTGAGGGATTCTTGCAAAGTTTTTTTTTTCAAACAGGCAATTCCGACATGAAGTCAAATTCTGCCCACTGCTGGGATTATGTTGCCAAAAAGTACAATTAACAGCGTCAAATTTAAAGAAATCCAAAAAATGACCGGGTTTTGAGTAACTGTCAAATTCTATATACAAAAATTCAATTGTACGACGCCCATCATCGACAGAAATTGACTACGGCGTTGAAAATTACAATGGAAAATGACGTTTCCAGAAGGGAGGCTACAGCGGGCTCAAGAAGGGTTGCTTGTGGTAGTTCGCCTGGTATTGATTTTGGTGCATTGTTAAAATGATTGGCTTCATTCGGCTGAAAAGGTAATTTGCTCTTGAAACCGGACTCTTATTGTCATCTTAAGGATTTTTGACTAATTTTTAACTTTGATTGTATTGAGCACCTCATTCCACGTTTATGTTGCGTTCATTCTTGTCGTTCAGACAGCGAGTAGAATCATGGCAGACGAGGCGAACATGCCTAGGCTAATTTTTTGAATAGCGAAATGAAAGCATAAGTCTGTGTCAGTAGTGGCCCAGCTACAACAGTTTATAATTGGCCTATTCATGATGTACTATCACCTATACTTTGTATTTGTATTTGTTTTTACCCAGCATCCGAAGGTGGTTTTTAGGACACTGAGAAGCTATGCTTATCGAGCAGTGTCCTGGTCCTTCCTCTCGATGTGACCACACCTCGTGGTTCCTACGACTGGAGTTGCAGAGAGCCGGCGACTCCCCTCACTCAAGGTGAAAGTTTGGTCACCTCAGGGACTCGAACCACGGAACAATATCATTTGAGATGAGAATTATAATTGTAAAATCTTTTTTATTAACGAAATCGGGACATCAGTTTTAAACTTCTCACATAATTTTAGACACATATAGTATATTAAAAATTGTTTTCAAATAAAATTGAATTTTGTGATTTCCAATGTCCCTTTGCTGATCAACTTACGTTATCAAAACTTCAGATATCATACTTTTAGACAAACATTCTATAGAAAAATAATCGATTTTTGAATGATTTCTAACAGGGGAAAACTTCGTAAAAATTTCTGCATAACTTTTTACAAAAAGGGCATTAAGCAGAAAAAATTTCGTTGCTTGCTAGTTATTTGAAGCAGGAAAATGTCCATAAAAACGCAAAGCAACCTCACCGTTATAGCAGCTCCAATGAAGCGAAGTGTATTTCGAGTTATCAGGCCAATAAGGCTTCCCTTGAGCTTGAAGGAGACTTCCCAGAATACCAACATGGTCGCATGCTGATGCCATTATCAATGGAGTACGGCCGTTGCAGTCCCTGCATTGACCAGAAATTTAACTTAGTTTTCTATAAGTAGTGTTGTTTATCAATAAAAGATACAAAATAAAGCCAAAATACCCGTAACATCTGCCATTTCAATAGAACCCTCAGATGAAATGAAACAAAAACAAGAAACTTGAAGTCTTATGTCTAAAAAAGAGAAGCCATCGCAGAAATTCAGGGCACACTGCCAGGCACTGCGGGACTCTGCGGGACCTCGCAGAAAAAGAAACATGTAGTCGCTCCTTAGCTGGTTGAAAATAACAAGAAGAGAATTCTTCGTAGATAAGTATCGCCAAAAAATGGGGAGGGGGGCTGTCCATAACGCTCTGTTGTTAGTGCTGCTGTTGCTCCTACTAAACCAACTGAATTAATTGTATAATAACATCACTATATATTTCGAACAAATTTCAGTCCAAGTTTTAAATGCCAAAAAGAAAATTTCAGTCTGAGTTTCACGCTATTATGGACTATATCTTTGAGAACTAAAATTTTTTTATTCTTGTTACCAGTTTCAGGTTAGTTTCTAAACTTTCGTTAAGTGGCTCAAGTCTTTATTCAACCGTTAATTTCATTAAGGAAGTGTGCAATTGCCAAATAGATCTATGATCGATGCCAATAGTTTTAGTAACTCACCACCGGACCATCGAAAAAAGAATATAGAATGAGTTAAAAAGCGTTTTTTTCTTCATAAAGAAGGTATTTGGAAAGTGGTATTGACAAAAGCTGGTATCTGCATTCAAGTGCATTTGGATGAGAATTGCTTCATACCCCTCCCTGGTAGCGATTCGAATCTACTAAGCAATATAGCAAATCTGACTTTAACAAGAACATCTAGGAATGAAATCTCTCCAATAAACACAAGTTTAGGCACGAAGCAAAAGTGATTTTAAAGATCTGCTGAAGACTGGTAGTTTGAATCAGAAATCACGATACTAACAGCTATATTACAGAGCAATTCTGCAAGTAAAATAATTCCGTAGCAAACAGGTTTATCAAAAGAATTATCGAGGTTGCAATCTGCAAATTTCCCACTGACTTGCGTCAGCAAATACAGGTGCTGGTGTGAACAAGATAGACTCGGAGACTCAAACCAAGTAATCACTCCAACAGAAAGCGCGGCAATCTGTCTAAAGGCTTTTAGTCGTAAAAATACGACAGAAAAACGCCGTTACTGCTAATGGGCCTTATAGTTATGAATGAGATTCAGCATATGCATTTATATTCTTCGTCGTTTATTAGGGTTGACGCAAATGTATAAACGCAGTTTCAAAGAGAGAAAAGGAGGACTTGGAACTCTATAATTGAATTTTGTAATCGAAACCAAATATCATCTGAAGCAAATGTCTCAATAGTGCGCAGATGTTTAGAGCTCCTATAAGGGGTACTTTTACATTTATGAATTTGCCTACCTTGCGTTGGGGTCGGCCCCGTATTGCAACAGCGCATCGACGCATTCTTCCTGGCCGCAAGCTGCCTAAAAAACGAAGGACACGTTGTGTGCCGCTCATTCGCGTCAAAATAAACATGTTTACATTACTGATGTAAACAGTTACAGACACAAATTTATGGAGTGAAAAGCTTAGGCCACTCCTTGAAGGAAAGAAAAATAAGTTGCAAGACAATTGAATGTCAACAAATGTTTACGAAGCCAAATGTAAACTGTCTGTCAATTTCCCAATAAAGTTTAGCAAGATAATTTTCTGCTATTCGATTTCAAAAGTCTTCCAAGAGCTTTTTTCCTAACACTCCTTTGTTCTTTAAAGAAATATTCTCTTACTTTTTACAGTGAAACAATAAATAAATTTCTAAAGCTTATAATGACAGCTTAAAGGCCTTTATAGAGTCAACGTGGCATACTTTGACGGGTGCTGAGAAAAGAGTATTAGAGAACTTCCACTGCTTTTCTATTTAATTGAAACTTTGTAGAAACACAAGTACAAAATAAAAAGTACTGAAAAAGTATATATAAAAATTTGACAAAGAAATTAAAAGTTGGAAAACAACATACCCCTCGATGGGTGGCCGTTCTTCGCCTGAAGTCCTGGGCACTAGGGTTTGATCCTTGTTGCAACAACAACAGCACACTGTCTCTATGGCCATTCATCACCGCCAGCATTAAAGGAGTCCTGAGGCAAAAAATGTTTATTTAGCAACATCAATTTTTATCATCGTTTATAGGGGCCCTGCAATACGCAGAATCTACGGCACATGTTAGTGCTTTAGTGAGTGAATTGGTGTTCTGGTGGATGAATTGGTAGATGAACTCGGAGAAGAGGAGGGCAAGAAAGGCGGGAAAAAACATAAGTGTAGTGATTGAATGGAGCAAGAAATCAGAGACAATTCTTTCGTGGTACAGAAAATAAAAGGAAGAGTTTTAATCTGGTTCGCAATATTCACTATGACGAATCCCTGTCTATCGAGGTGAAATATTGTTGTATCGAGGCGAGACGTTAATTGTACCCATACAACCAATTACAAAGTCACCATGTAAACCAAAGTATTTAGGCCGAAAGTGTATTTACTAGTCTCCATGTATTTAGGCCGAAAATAATCACGAAGTCGACATGGAACTAAATTTTATGTCTTCGGGCCTCAATACATGGAATTCATACTGGCAAAGTCATTTTTAGCTCCAATGTTTGATCGAAAATCGATTAATATTGTTACTGAGCATGGTTATTGCACGTGATTCACCGCAAGATCCTTATAATTCGATGAACGAATTGAAGCGTGCCATGGGCATTTGGCAAAGACACTTACCGATCCTGGCCGTCTACGCAATCGACGACATCTTCAGCCTCTGCGTGCTTGAGCAGCAGTTCTAAACATGTAGTATGGCCGTTGTAAGCTGAAATAAAATACGTTAGTTTTAGAATGATGGAAGTTAAAATGATTGCAAAAAAACATAGGCCCGGGAAATGAAAACTCCTGAAAAAGATATAGTGAGGACAACTGTCAATTGGACCTTTATTTTGTAGACAGAAAGGGTTCGTTTTATCTCTTGGACTCTACTACTAGGCTAGTGGCAGCCGATTGGTCGAAACCAAAGGACCAATCGAACGCGCCATTCCTCCTGGCACGTTACTTTCAAGCTAAATACGGATAGAAATTTCCCATTCCTCGAGATATCCGATGTTTATATTCTGAAGACAAAATGTATTTACAATCCCACACAAAATTGCTGAGACAAAATGCAATTTTTGCAATTTTCTACTTTACCTTGCCTCTGTAGGTTCTAATCCCCCCCCCCCCCCCTCTATCAATGCTGTATTCAAAGTTCTATCATTTGTGCTTCGGAAACATGCATTCAACATTGAATCGGGGAAGGGGGGGGGAGAGTTATTTCTCGAAGGAAAGAAAAGAAATAAACCTTTCTTGAAAAGTCTTGATCAGGGTTGCAGGTATCCTTTGTTTCGGCTTTTCCGAGCTATCTTCAAGAATATAGGGTTACAGACCATAAAAGTCATTTGCGCAAGTCTCTATATTCCCTTGCTACAAATAGGCATTAGCATTGGAAGTGCCAACAATAAATAGACTAACTGATGCACTTTACTTTAAATTTAAAATGTGTCACTAGCAGTGTAAACTACGTAGACAATTTTGGCAAACTACGTAGACAAGTTCTTAAACGAGGAAGGAAAACTCTCACAAAAGCAGATAATATTATAACTCTCATTTCAAAATCCAGAGAGAAACAAGCTACACGGAAAAGTGTATTTCGCCTAAACGATTTCACTACAAGCAGTCTAGCAACAAAAAGGCAGTCATCAACTTATTACAACGATCTCAATTACCTGCCGCATGAAGGGGAGTCCTCTTTACGTCGTTATCAAAACTAAGGACCGATGCAGGGTTCTTGTTTGTCAACAACGCTTCCACGCAGGCCCTACAATAAACCGCAAATTATAAATGCCCTATGGAATACTTTATCGGAGAAGAAGAAATTGGGGAGAAATTTTGTTACTTTTGAAGTTTCAAGCTGAATTTTCCGAATGAGCCACTGTCCCCGACGAAAATTTATCACACGCAATAAAATTGGAATTCAACCGTGTTTAGGTTAACCGAAGAATTGGCTTTTAAAACTGACCAAGAGCTATAAAATATACAATAGTTTAGTTTAGTATGCACCTCAGGGTTTGGGTGCAAAAATGTCGGCTAAAAGTATGGTCTGGTAAAGCAAAATCAGGAGAAATTGGATTCGGGGGAAAATTCAGTGATATGGGAAGAATTTTGTCACTTGCGAAGAATCAATTTTGTCCCTGGTTTTTCAATCCTTTAAAGGGAATATCGTCCCGATAGGATCCTTGTTGCTAAAAATCTCTTTTCAAAAAAGTAAATGGCCATGTTAGGAGCCGAGACAGATTTATTCAGTTCACAGACAGAAAAGGTGGAATTTAGAACAAAGAACTAGGTTACATGACTTTATAGATAAAATACAACCCTTTTTTCTAAATGCTAATGCTCCATTTGGCTAGCTGAAATTGCACCAGCATTCTATATAAATGCAATTCATGTCTACCACAGCTTTTTCACTGTTTTATAGTAAAAAAACATTTCTACGACAACATGCTTAAAAGAGTTATCGTTAAAAGTCAAGTCAAAAACCTTGCAGCCAGCTGAAATCTTTTAATAATGATTTCTCAGATACTAGCTTTTTAGAGAATTTGTTGAATATTCTCGCAACCTTAAAGGCAAATGATAATCACCCTCCTTATGATTTACGCTAGGAAAACTAAGGATAATTCATGTCCACGAGTTGATTTTGACAAGCTGACAATTGCTAAATTAGCAAACAATTAAGCGGGGTTTTAGATTTGACAAAATGTTTCCACGAACTGAAACGTGAATAGGTCTCTGCAATGAAGTATTTTTGAAGTAACAAGAACCCAACCAAGAAAAAATACTCACACATGGCCTGCATGTGACGCAAGATCTAACGGGGTTAGGCCTGAAATAAAAACGCTTCGATTATTTAACACGTACAGAAAGAATATAACAGTTTTTACTTTGGAAAACTACGAATTACTGATATATTGGTAAATTAATTATGCAAACGCTAGCTTCACCTAGTTTAAAAATATTTTGTCTAAAAGAATTCGATCGCCTAAACATAGCTGGATAAGAAAACCAATTAAATTAGACCATCATGAACTTCTTCTGATGATTGTGTCTACAGCGAGTAAGAGGAGAATAACCTATTTTTATTTCATGAGAATAAAAACCATTAAATTAAAGGCAGCTTCTCCTTTTTATGTCCAAATTCATTTTATCTAAAGTAAAATGTTTGCTTCTTTGACGTTGATGAGTAATCAGCAATTGTAGCCAATCAGAAGCGACGTTGATCAAACCTCATTGTTCATATTAGCCAATTACTGAACGGGCAGGTTGCCTTCAAGTCTTGTTTAAAAACATTTGAATAAAGAAAGATGTTTATATCAACCATAATTTAATCAAATTATTGCAAACAATACAATTATCAGATGTTTAAATAATCTTGCAGTTCAAAACAGTAAAATATTTATCCTACTTGAGATCTTCACGAGATTAATCAAATTTCAGAGATTAATCTTTTAAACATACAACACCCTTCGAAGCACGAAAAATTTGATGCTTGTCAAGTGACTGACTTTGCGAACAGATGTTGCACGGTATTAAACTATAATCGTTTATTGTTAGTTTTCGTAATAACACTAATAAAGACCCACATTAAATGGCACCAATGATTGCATTAAAGGCACTCTGTCCCCTCAATGATTGGCTGATATGAACAATTGGTCTTCCCGCCTTAACGGATTACGATGCCTGCTTTGGCGGGCCTAACTGCGGTAGTGGACGACATTTGAAACTGCGAGCAAAAAGCTATCGGGAATGGCAAGAAGATTTAATTGCTGAAATTGAATAATGATAATGGAAGCATTTCCTTTCGCTGTTGACATATTTGTCGCAGAAACCAAACAAGAAGCAATATTTTTCTAGTCACAGCTTCACTACAACGGGAACACAAACATTTGATTCAAAAGCTCTGGAATCAAAGTTTTCTCTGATTTGTTTAAATCTTTTAATTATCGATCAGGCTCAACGGTGCGTGAATTTCACTCCCGTGAAAATAAAGTTGAGCACAATAAGGGACAGGCTGCCTTTATAGGCTTTTGCGCAATAGGCATGCTTTGCGATCATATTTTCAAAACCGGCCTGATATCGTACCGCATGAATATGCATAACGCAGTCAATTTCTCAAGACCGCTGCCCCAAACATGCCGGTTGCACAAGATCCTTTAAAGATTCGGTCCGAGTGGTAAGTACAGACTAAGAAACGATGTATTGTACTGCTTAGTGTTCTGGGCACTTTTTGGCATCATTGGATAAGGAGTTAAACCTCTGGAATCATGAACTCACAGAGATTGGATCCTTAAATTACAGTTAGGCCCCGATCACTCGAACTTTCGCGAAGTCGAACTGACAATGCATTCCCCTTGCTCAATACATTTATATAAAAATGCTGGCTAACCAGTGAGTACATTCTATTATTTCTGACTCATTGTTGAAATTTGAAGCTGAAAGACGTTCGTCATTGTAATTTTCCAAAAAAATTCCTTCATAGATTAAAGTTTATTTGGTGGTTCCATCAGTGAATCTTTAAAAAATGTACCGTTTTTAAGCATTTGGAAAGTTTATAGTCTATACTGAGTCATGTGTTATTGCTATTTACATTAAGTTTTCAGTCTGCATTCGTTTTGAAACAGATAAAACGGTTCCAAAAAATACGTTCGGTTTTCTTATTAAATTACCGTTTTTTTTAAAAACTTATGGTTAAAAACGCAAATTCGTACGGCAGGGCACCTCGGTGACTTGACAGGTATGCTTGACAACGATTGAATAAGAATATCAAAATATATAATGTGAAAATAACGATTAAGAGCTTTTACCGTTGATTCCTTTAACATTGGGGTCGTTGTATGCGCTGAGTAAAACTTTAAGCCCGGCGAGATGACCATGATGCGACTGTAAAAGAAAACAGCTATGTAATGGAGAAAAAGTCTACGTATGGTAACAAATATCAGAACTTGGGTGGAATCATTCTTAAATGGGGCGGAATCGCAACCATAGATGTTAGCATGCATATTTGAGCAAAACATTATTGCGAAGGAGACAGAAAACATTCATTTGGGTCCAGGGCTCCGGGACACATGGTGAGAAGGTCTTATTTGGCATAACCATATTTGGCATTTCCGGCACCTCTTCGCATTACGCCCTCCCGTCGCCAGTATTGATTAGGAGGCATGGAGAGAGGTTCTCTCTCTTGAGTATAAATAATTACTTATAATCATCATATATATATCTTCTTGTTAGAAAGCATGTCTCTCTCTGTGGTACACACCTATGTCCCGTCCAAGTCACAACAAACATAATAGCGGAGCATGAAGCGTGAATTGAAGTAGAAGTGGGTTGAATAAGGCTATTTGGGTGGGGGGGGGTGAATGGAGGAAATGGGAATGAGAAGGGAATGGGGGAATAGGGGGAATGAGAAGGGAATGGGGTGGTAGCTCAAAATCCTGAACATTGTTACTTGGGGTATCGAAAGACCTTAGTAACATGGATACGCACAGCGAAAAAGTACAAACAGTGAGTTGACTGGGATAAGAAAATCAAATTACAAAAATTTGTCTACCTAAATAAGACGGATGATGAAGTGCTAAGATATTAAAGACTTTGTTACATATATAATTTTATATTTATCAGATTATCCATTCTAAATCTTACAAAAACGTGCAAGATTTTTATCTAACATTTTGTACGTAAAAGAGTAAAAGTTATTATAATGACTAAAAGCTTAGATTGTTTGTGGATATATCTTACACTGAAGTTGGAAAATTATGAGTAAAAATAAAATAGAAACCAGTTTATTAGAATGATGTAAAAGGAAGGTTCCCAACAAATCAAAACGTGGGTATGATGATGTATTCGATAAGAAACTATATTAAAAGAAACTATTAGAAACAATATCACACTTACTACAAAATGAAGCGGAGTGTATCCTTCAGTTCCGCACTTATTAACGAGATTGTCTCTACCAACATCTAAAAGCTGCAAAAAAAGAGAGAATCTTTTCATTGCTTTTGCTTATCCAACACTTGAAAATTTGCAATAATAATACCGAAATATTACGGATGTTAAACTAATTAAATGCTTTTTGGCAATTTCAAATCAGAAAATCAAATTTTTTGAATTAAATTTTGAGGGGTAAGCAGAAAATTGTTCGAAGCTAAGAAACATAACAATGACTACAAAACACGTTAAAAACAATGAAATGTTTGGTACACGAATTTTATCTAGTTGACACGCAGAAGACTGTATTCTTCTGTTTTCTATAGAATTAGGCTCAATGCCATTACATTTAAGTCTTGATTTTTTTCTATTTTTTATAGACTTTGCCTAAACTTTTAATAAAAATACGGGTCCAAGTTTTTCATTCAAAACATCATTTTTGCTCCAATTTTTTAGCTGTTACTAAAAAGTCCTTTTGAAAATCCGAATTTCATCTTTGTTACTTTGCAGTTTTAAAACTCTCCCCTAAACATTCATAAAATTTGGAAAATTCTGTGAACATCACATGGCAATACCTGAATTAATTCCAAACGACAATTGCAAATTATCGGCCTGATCATAGTTATTGGGAAACCATCCTTGCCCCCTAAGCTAATGACCCATCTATCATGGCTGACACATTTCAGGAGATTTTCGAATCGCTTTTGAATGTACATACACCGATTAAAAAAAGAAGAGAAAGTTTAGAACCTGCTCCTTGGCTAACTCCGAGCGTTTCATGAGACTAATAATTGTAGAACAACTGCCATGCATACATAACTTACCATTTCTATTGATAATTTGAACCCATTGACAGCCGCGTAATGAAGTGGAGTGTAGCCATTTTTGTCTTGCTTGCTGGGACTAGCGCCATGTTTGAGCAAATTTTCCACCACACTGATGAGACAGTATGAGAGAAAAGTTAAGAAAAATGTGGCCAGCAATAGAGCTGAGATTAATGTCTTTTCTACACGATATATTGTAGCACGTACAGCTAGATTGACTAAATATTTTTCACTAGCGATTCAACAGCAGCACCTAGCGATTCCTACACCTGGAATGGCAGAGAGCTGGCGACGCTCCTTACTCTAGGTGAAAGTTTGGCCACGTCGGGGACTCGAGCCCCAGACCCTTGGGTCTGTAGTCTGCAACCCTAAGCGCCGATCCACAATCACACACCAGCCTGGGCTCACATATGCAACAAAAACTTGCATCACTGTCACGTAAAAACAACCAATCGAAAACTGTCAACAAGAAAACGTTTTAAAAAAGCACACACGATTCTAGATATGTGGCATTTATCACTTTACTGAACACGAAGTCGTTCGTGGGCATAAAAAGTCTCAGTTGAGCTTACATGGAAACCATGTTTCAAAAACTTGAGCAAACGCCGAGAAGAAGAAATACGAAGAAGAAAATTCGTGACAACAAAATTGATCCAGACTATGGCCTTAGTAGCACGATTTCATTGAAAGGCAACGTGATCAACGAAACGAAACGAAACAAAAAGACGAAATGCAACTCACATCGCATCTGCATCTTTGGCAGCAGCATAATGCAGCGGTGTGCACCCATTGGTATCTTGTTTGTGCACACTGGAACCTTTTGACAAAAGCAGCTCCACGCATTCATGTGACACGTGACCAGCCGCATAATGCAACGCCGTCCTAAAACATGTATTCAAATTCAGTAAAAAGTCCATTGATAAAAGTTGATATTTATCCAAATAGAGGCTAATGAGGATGGCATACGTTTCCCACAGCGTTCTGCTTGGAGCGGAAGAGAGGCTATGACCGACATAAGAATGACGATGAAATCTTGGTGTAACTCTGGGGTGATGCAATAACATATTGACAGGGGCCTTCTTTCTCCGGGCAACTACCCTTGACTGGGGGTAAAATAGCGTTTGGTGCTTTGCAATTAAATCCGTAACACACAAGGCGCCCTGCTGTAACCATGGACTTTTCATAGCCATAGCGTTTAAGGAGAAAATTTTTTGATTTTAAGACAGAGAGGCCCTCTGCACCACAGTTTTATGTCGCATACAATTATGATAAAATGAAGCATTTGATGTAAAATATATATATCCAGTTATGGAATGAATAGACCAATCAGAAAATGCGAGCACATGACTGTTGAGGTTTCTCAATCGGTGCCGCTTGCCTATTGAAAATATTACCAATGGAGTTCAAGTATGAAAAAAACTCCTCTTGTTATGACCGTCCGAACATTTAAAAATTTAACGATTCGCGTGTATTCTTACAGGAGAAAAATATATTGAAGAAAATTATGTAAAATTACAGCTTTTCCTAAACTTCTTTTGTAAAAAAGCTTAAATTAAGATTTTCGAGTGTTATCATATTTTTGTTATAAAACTGAGGCTAGCATACCGTAGTTTTACAGAGGAAATAATCCAACTATTTCACCCAAGTTCATTTGCTCAATTCACGACAAAATGTTTTTGTACTTATGTTGTTTTTCTTGTGCCTGGGTTGAAGAGCGACACTGCAATTACATTCTGGGGTTATAGCGCGATATTTCGCCACAAGCACCCTAAAATCGTTTTGTGAAGGTGTTTTTCCAAAGAATAATTATTTCCACCGGTGAATCAATCAAACAATTACTGCCATGTTGGATGGAGGTAGTGAAATAAAATCGAGATAAATTGAAATAAAATAGAAAGCAGAAATAATTATTTACCTTCCAAGTTTATCACTGAGATCAAATTGTGCTCCGTGCCGTAGGAGTAGCTCCAGACATTCGATGTTTCTGTGTAAATAAACGCAAATTTCGTGCAACTACAAATGCACATGAGGACTTGGGAAAACCCTGCATTGCATGACTATGTGACAAACACGATCGATTGCGATTGTAACTTCCGTATTTCCTCTAATGAAAACCGCCTTCAGATAAACGCTGCCCTCTTTTGAACGCCGCACTTTCAGCTAACCATATGTAATAAACGCCACCCTCTTTTAAACGCCGCATCTTGGAAGGTGGTATTCATTAGAAAATTGACCAAACAAGAAATAACGAATAGTTTATACGTTTACTATTTGAACGCTATGAAAGTTGTTATGTCATAGAGACGATGACTCTAACGGAGACAGTGAAACAGATTTGCTTGAAATTTCCCTTTCCACGTGACATTTCTTGACATATCCACGTGAACACATCTTTTGTGAACTTTAAAACATTTTTCACACAATCTTTATAACCCCATTTTGGGAAAGAAAACATTGTCAAAAGTCTGTTTTTATCTCTTTTATCGCACTTTTCTTGTCATTTTTCATTTGACACACTTTTCATTTTGTATTAAACACAACCCTCTGTTAAACGCCGCATCCAAAAATTGGATTTTGTAATAAACGCCGCGGCGTTCTTTAGAGGAAATACGGTATTCGAGAAAGGTCATAAAAAACCCTTTATCTCAAAACCTCAAAAACCTCATGAAAAAACCACAAAATAATCAATCTGAAACATTTTTTGTTTTAAATTTAACTTGAGGCTCGTTGCTAAGCAGATAATTATCTAATTGCATAACAAAGAGGACCTTAATTCCAGAGGAAAAATTAAAAAGCATTTGTAAATAAAGAAAAAGTTGATTACTTGCTACATGAGGCGGCATGGAGTGGTGTTCGATCGCTGCCATCAATGCAATTAACATTGCAGCCTAGAAAGAATGAAACAGAGTCTGTTAAACATTGGAAAAGGGGCAGGGAAATGGAAATGATAAAAACGCTAAAAAGATGGCATGTCATATGAAGTGCCTTTCATCGTTAAAAGAAAAGATAATGAGATGATCAAAGGTGATCTCTTGGCGTATTCACAACTAAAAGCTGCTAGCGACGCTGTATTTAGAATCGCCTTTGCAGAGACAATGCTCAAATTCATGTTGGGGGTACATCCTATTCTGGTGTGTCCCTGGACACAATTTGTAGTCTTGGAAATTTAGATTATTGGTCTTGGATTTTAAAATTGTGGTCATTACTTAAAGCTTAGCACATAAAAAGCTAACTGAAGCTTAAAAATGAAGTTTACCTTGATTTAAACTTGAGCCTATTGTCATAATTCGTTTGCAATTCAAACTAAATATCCGTTAGGCCCTACGACTAACTACATTTTCCTAGGGCGAGAAAAGGCTGACTTTATTTTATGACGTCATGAGAATTCTTTTAGGGGATAATAACTTCGAGAAACACAAAACGTCAATATTTAGGGTGGTTAAGGCACATACCGTTTGCAATAAGAGTTCGGCAGCAGTCTGTGTGTCCGCCAAGTGCAGCCATATGCAAAGCAGTCATGCTGTTTTCGCCACGGCTGAAATTTTATAAGGGTATGATTTGACATCGAGGCCTTATTTAAAATACATTTTGGGTGGAACTTTTAGTTAGTACCCTTTGATTGGAACCTAATTTTGGTAGAAAGGTTGAAATTGATTACATGGAAACCTACATATAAGGGACACCGTTGGAACAAGAAAGGTAGCCGTCGTAGGGAGATGTTCATTTCTAGAGAATAATTTGCTCCACAGAATCGCTTGTTCATTGTTTGGGGAGTTCTGTATTTGGAGACGACCCTTATATGGTGATTTCCCTTGTTTGGAGGTGTCCCTCACTCGGAACGTCTCTTATTTGGAGTTGTCCCTTATTTGAAGACGTCGCTTATTTTGAAGTGACCCGTATTTAGAGATATCCCTTATTTGGATCATTTCGTTAAGACGGTTTTCTCTTTAAAACAAAATATAAAAAGTAAATCTCGAAAAAATACTGAATGCATGCACTTTGCAAAAAAACAGAGATGTGGTCAAAAGCTCAACAGGGAGCAGTCGCATAAGCCATCGAATATGTAGTTGTTTGTGAACACTTTACTGCTGAATTTGTGCTTTATACAGTGAAATACGTAACGGATAAATACTAGAGTGTTTGGCTTTCTAAATGGTTCTTTTCAATGACTTCAATACTATTTGACAAAGAAGATTAATTATTTATCCAGCCCTACCTTACCCTAGCCCCAGCTCTGAACAGAAAATCTTACAATAGTCGGCCAAATAAAAATCACTTTCTGGCAAGAACAGGCGATACAAAATCACAGTTCATCCAAACAATTTGGGTAAAAAGGCACATCGTAGAAACATTAAAAAGTGAACAGTCAATTATGCCCATTTTATCTTACGGATTTTGGCAAACTTTCTTTCTTCAGAATATAATTCTGGCTGTGATATTAATTCAAGTTAAACTTGCAAAACTTACCAGAATGGATCGCCATCGTGATTCAGGAGTTCCATAACAAAAAGTTCGTGCCCGTGTCGGCTTGCAAGATGCAAAGGCGAGTTGCCCTTCTTGTCCACCAGGTTGACTTGAGAGCCATTGCTTACCAGCAGACGAATGGCGGCTGCGTGGCCCTCGGAGGCGCAGATGTGCAATGGGGTCTGGCCGTTGTAATCCTGATAGAAAAAAGAGAGAAATGTTTTAATCAAAGAACAAAGTAGAGGTATGCATTGTATGCGAACTGCACACGAAGAAAGAAACTACGATAGAAACACTTAACGCTCACTCGTGCAAAGACATTGCAATGGGGTCTGACCAGAGTCCAGCAAAGTTGTTAACCTTCCTCCAGACAAAAACATCCCAGATAGCAAACCTTCCTCACAAAACAATATAAAGTGGGCGTGGCTTGGGTGTGTCATTGGAGCTTTTATTGTTTTTCGTGGACCTTCTTCCGGTCAGTGACCGGCGACCGTAATGTTTTCCTGACTCTGGGTCTGACCATTGCAATCCTGGTAAAGAGAAAGTCCAATACCTTTTGATGGTGTGCTCAGTAACAACCAAAAGGTAATGTGAGCGGCCATGGGTTTGGTTTTTGTTTTTGTGCCACCTATTTTTCGAAGGTTGTTTTAAGACAGGGGGAAACTATGCTATTCTAGTATTGTGTCCTGGTCCTTCCTCGCAATGTGACCACACCTCGTGATTTCTACGCTTGGAACTACAGAGAGCTGGGAAATAAGGAAAAGTTTGATCATGGCAGGGACTGGGAGCTTAGACTCTTGGATTCGCAATCCACGACTAAAACCATTGAGCCATCCTCACAGGACAGGACGAGCCAGAAAAGCTATTATCGTTCTTCGATGAATTTAACAGCATTGCCACTTAGTCCACGCTAATTGCAGGTTTGAATAAAGACTGCAGGCCAAACAACCCTCAAAGCTTTTTCTTGAATTTTCAGCCTTTCAGGCAATAAAAAAATACTAAAAACACGAGACTACCTGCCCTTTTCATCCACAAAACATGTCTAAAAAGATAACTATATAAAACAGGGCAACTGGCTACTTCAAATTGAAACGTGTTTAGGGGAACCAAATTACATTTCCGTGCTAAATTCGACGCTAAGATCTCTAGGCAAAGCATTTGGCAGAGTTGCCATCTAAAACATCTTGGAGCACTGGTGTGATTCGAGACGAACCATCAAACAAGTCATCGCTTGAAGAGTTTATTTACCTGGTGGTTTGAATCGGCCTTTAATTTCAGAAGTTCTTCCATGCAAATGAGGCCAGAATGACTCGAGGCAGCAAGGTGCAAAGGAGTCTGGAAACGAAAACAACAATTTAAAAACAACGGGATGTCATAACACAGCATATTATATTAGAGGTCTGAGGCCTTAGATATAACTGCCGTATCGGATGAGGAAATTCAATAAGCAAGCATATGTTTGCAATGAGCAGCTAACATTGACAATTTAAAATAATGGTAGCGTTCAATGACAAGTTCCAGTTGTACAAATAGAAGTGTTTAATAGTATAAGAGAAAAGAAAAAATAGTATTAATGACGCTTAGTGTAAGTGCATATCTTAATGAACATTGTAAGAAGTGAATGAAGTATTGCTAACATTAATAAAATGAAATGACATGACATTTTTTCACAGACCTCCCTGCTAAAAGATTAGCTATAAAAAACAGGAATACAGAGGGAAAAGGCAAGACCTCCCTGCTAAAAGATTAGCTATAAGAAAAATACAGAGGGAAAAAGGCATTACGTTTCAAGAAAGCTACCAGGAAATAAAACGGAAAAATTTAAAGAAAATATGAAAGTTAACGCTACAGTCTGTTGAGAGGGTGACAATTTCGTCTCAGTATTAAGATTGCCTTGACAACATGCGATAATTCTTTCAATGTTCCGACGTGGATCAAAAAGAAACTTCAACAATTCTATATTTCATAGCATCAACATTTTATAGAAAAATTGATAAAATCTAAACAAGAGCTACATAATGAATAATTTGTTAAAAGTTGGCAAACATCTGTAAAAGCTATGCAAAAGGTAATTTATGCCAACTATCGGAAAAAAGAAATATGGGATAAGATAAGGAAACCAAATAAGAAAGAAAGGACATAAGGAAATGTGAAGCATTTAATGAAAATTTGTGACATACCTGGTTTCTTGAATTATAGGCATTAATCGATGCATTGCGTTTGACAAGTACATCTATGATGCCATCCTGGCCATTCAGGCACGCGATGTGAAGTGCAGTGTTTCCTGCGACCGTTTTCTTATGCACCTAAAAGTGTACAGGTAATTTGATTGCAAAATACCTTAGTCAACATAGAAGTAAAAACAAGATTTAAATTTACTTCCACTCTCAACAGCTCTCCAGGTTCAGCTTTGAACTGATATACGAAGTACTTAACAAGCTTTTTGTGGGCTAAGTTAATTTTTTATTGTTGGGTGGATGTTAAACATGCTTTATTATACCACTGCGAATGCAGTAATAATCCAGTAAATTAAAAAGCATGTAAAGTATCTGAATATAAGAGTTTGGCAAGAGTGAAAACTTACTTACTTGTGAAGGGGAAAATAAGGTAAGGGAGAGTGAGGACGGAATAGGCAGCCTGCGGGCAGAGTCAGAAATTTAAAAGAGGAGAGAAAGTAGAGTCTGCGCAACAGTGCCGCTTTTCTTGTTCGCTGACATCAACATTTTATTCTAAGCACTAGAACAACAACTCCATTAGCGTGCAGTGTTTTTCTGTAATTTGAGTCGTTCAAAATAACAAACAGACCTATTATTCTATTATCCTGATACCATTCTGCTCGAAGGCGCCACTTTGAAAACTGAAAAAAAATTGAAATTCCCCCCAACCAATCAAATACGGTTCCTTGATTTTGAGGAACCTGTGAACAAGAAAATCGGCTCAGCTTCGCAGACTCTACTTTTTCTCCTATTTTCAATTTTGTCAACAGAGTCTGCACGCAGGCTAGAAATAGGGGGCAGATGCTGTAATTCACTTTCATGGTAAGTTGGCTAGTGGAAGCTTTGATATATCTCAAACAGCCAGAACTGGGCCGAAGGAATGATGAGTTTCGAGATTCATTTTAAGACAACGAAAAATGTCAAAAGCAGGCAGTATTAACCAAATATGGAACAATTAAAACAAACTTTATTAACCTAGATGAACAAAAAACTTCGCAAATCTGTTAACTTCAAAAGACTCTGCTTTGCGGACAATTAAAAAGTCTTAACACAGAATAGGAATAATGCGGAAGGGGAACTCCTGCCCATCAGGTGAAGCCTGAAAACTCTAGCGCATGTGTTAACTTATACAAGGCTTAACATGTATCTGTCGGAGAAATTTAAAAAAAGAATTAAAGTAGACAACTTTATTGAGACAAAATGCCCATGATAATAAACAAATTCATTTATGTATCATAATTCGTTTACTATCTGTTTAATGAATAATAATTTGTCATGGCTAAGTTCGTCTAATAAAACCGAGGTTAAAGGGGAATTAAGGAATTCTATTGTTGACTCAGGCTTCAAAAACAACAAAGGTACCGACGAGAGTTACCCTTCTGCCTAGTTTCTATTCTGTGGTCCTAAATTCACACATTTGACGGGTAGGATTTGAGTCGATTATATGATGGGCTTGATTATGATTAGACAATTATAAGATAAATACTAGAGTTCAGGAATAAAGACATAGTTATCATGAATAAAAACAAATAATTACCGATGCTCCAAATTTGAGGAGTTGGTTGACAACAAATTCTTGTCCCATGGCAGCGGCAGCATGAAGTGGAGTGTACGACTGTAAGACAACGCATTCAACTTAAACAAGGTAAAATTCAAACATTTGAGCAGTAATAAAAAGATTGACTTTGAAAAAGGCTGCTTCCTTATTTCCTACCGTCAAATGTCAAAGGTTAAGCAAGAATTTTACTTAGCTTAAAACACGGCTGTTTTATAAAGTTTTATTCAAAACAATAAAGACAATTGCATTTCTTCAATGAAGGTAGCCCTTCGGCTTGAGGTGACATTTAATGGTCACCACATAAACCAAAAATACTTGAATTACCAAAAAACTGAATATTTTCAATCAAGGGGAAAGTTATAAGACTTTTAGCAAGGATTTTCGAACAGGGGCGGATCCAGAGCAAACTTGAAGGAAGGGCAGTTTGCAGTGGGGGCGCTGAAAATTTTTCAAAAATTGATGACGAGAGTACGCTGTATACAACAATTTCAGATACTTTTTCGGAATAAACAACATAACTTTTAAGTAATCGTTGAAGCAAATTAACTTATTGGTCTCTTTTTCACCTGAATCTCATTCTTCAAAAGGAGCGCACAATTTCCAAAAAGGGGCGCCTTACTTGCTTCAACTCGTCGAGGGAGGGGAAACTGCCCCTAGTTGCCCCTCTTAAATGCGCCACTGTTTTCGAAAGAGGTTGATGTATTGAAGAAATGAGCCAGACTTCACCTCAGATTTTGCGATATATTGTTGCAAATCATATTTAGCTATAGTCGCAAAGCATGCCGGTCGTACAAGAGCCTTTATTTATAAAAGGCAACTTTTCACATCTTTGTTAGATTAATCTCGAGTTACAATTATAATGCTGTGCAGTTATAGCAGGGTGATGAAGGACAACAAAACGTGGGTAATGATAATTCACCTTTTTGTCAACAGAATCAATCTCCCCGTTGTTCCTAGCCAAGCATTTCACTATGTGGTCGTGTCCTTGAGGAAATAGGAACAAAGTTTCTTAAAAATGTACGCAATTCTTTCATTTATCAACCATCTATAAATACTGAAATCCGTTACATGGAATCATTATCTTTGTGTGGGTTAAAATCAGGATGCTTATGTGATTTTACTAGTAAAACTACTCAAATGTGGATTAGTGTTGAAGATAAGATCAACATTGATGTGGTATAAATATAATTGTGAGTTTGCTATTCCTGCAATTTGGTACATGCAAGTGCTACCTGCTAATGCATTTCACTGTCTGGCATCACTGCATTATAACATGCTTCGGTATTACAGGTGCATTCAAATTTACCGATCAATTTTCATTTTACCAAGTCCCATCAGATTAAGAAACAGACTTTTTATAAAATAAAGTGCAGGGGAATCGAAAAATACAACTGGGGAAAGTTTCTGTTAAGGCAACTCAAGTCTTTACTTCATAGTAATATAAACTAGGGATTTGCTATGAAAAAACCATGCGAATAAAGGTTTGAGTTTAGAAAATTATGAATAAGAACACTGAAAGGTCAAATCGCTTTTTCACGCTCGGTCTACAAATCTGTAAAGTTAATTTTCAAATGCCCACTCACCCATAAACGCAGCATAATGCATCGGTTTTCGTTCTTTTTTATCCGAAGCATTTGGATTTGCACCCTTGCTCAAAAGAAAGTTCACCATCTGTTGTGAAAAAAAGAGATTTAAATTTTGGATACATGAATGAGTTACACTTTAATAAATTAGACACTCTGAGGTTGCAAAAAGAGCAATGTTTAAAATGTTACTTAAATCTATAATGAGAGTACAAAATCAGAGCAAAAACAGGATTTGAGAAAATATGTTAAAAGCAAATGCGAGCGAGAGACAACCAGGATAGGAGTCGAAACCGCGAACAGTACGTTCTTGCTCTGTCAAAAGAGCTACCCAGTCACGTTCAGGGCCGTCACTAGCTATTGTGCTTAAGAGGGGTGCTCAGATCCCATCCGCCGACAATGTGGGTGGACCATCCTCTATTTGCCGACAGTTTTAATTGCCTACGTGTCACCCTCACACCCCACCGCAGCGACAACCCTAGTCAAACTTTCCAGCCCAAGACAAAAACTGGCAGGGCAAAGTTGATACAAAATAATAATTTATTTGAGCGAAAATGAGCTTGAATAAAGATGTTTCCATGTGAAAACTTTAATTTGTGCTCATGGGGGCATAAGATATGATAAAAATGTCGCTTTGTAAAATGCCGAATTTAGAATGGAGAGGGAGTGTTTTGAAAGTTTCGAACTCAGATAGGCTCACCTGCAAAAAGGGTATCAAATTTATCCTGTAAAGAAACCCTTAACTAGATTAAACACGATCATCGTAATAGATTCTCGTGGGTCAATTACGCAGCAACCCGCGTGTGTTTAGCTAATAAGCATGGCAAGCGAGCAAACCTCGATGTGACCATTATATGCAGCGTGGTGTAGACTGGATCTACCTGCGCGATCAGCCACATTGATGTTGTTTACGTGCGGCAATAAAGCCTCTGGAATATAAGAACACAAGTTAAGTGAATAATGCATGATTACTCAAAGGATTCATCTCTAATTTATGTTGACTAAAATGGCGTAGAAAAGAAGCAATGAACAATGTTTTCTGGCAAAATGCAGTTCTAATGATAACAAAATAAACAGCATTATGAAAAGCTGCAAGTAAATTCATTATTCATAATTCATTATTAACGAATTGTTGGAATGAGCATTACAACATAACGTTGGCAAGAAATAAACAAAGGAATAAGCTCAGGAATAAGGGTCACATGCAGTCACAGACAGAAAGGAACAAAACGTGAAACATAGTCGAGTCGGGACTGCAGTTTTTATTAGGAATACATAATGATAAAAATAAATAAAAAACAAATAATAGTAAAAATATATGAACATTAACAGAAGACGAGAGGGCTTTTCAAAATATGAGGTGTATAAGCGCTCTTAATAACATATAAATTCAATAACTATGTTGGGCACACCTAATTGTAATATGCAGGGTATGAGCTGTATTGGTTAACAGTGTGGTGTGGCCAGTACCGAAGAAAGGATTGAATAATTGGGGGGGCACTTGTATTGGATAACAGTGTGGTGTGGCCAGTACGGAAAATAGGGTTGAATAATGGGGGGGGATGGCACTTGTATTGGATAACAATGTGGTGTGGCCAGTACCAAAGGAAGGATTGAATAATTGGGGGGGGGCACCATTGTTTGAAAACAATAAGAACAAAAAGAGTTCTTTATTGGGTACAAATTATTTTTATAGTCTTTCTTGGGGGGGGGGGCTCACCAAGGGGCCCACACCCAGACCATGGCTACTATTGCTCCAGAGACTATGCCAAATCAACAGGCCATGACCCCCATCATCTCATAATAATTTTGAATTTTTGCAGCACATAGATGTACATAGGACTAACAAAGATCCAAAAACTATTTTAACAGTTAAGAAAGTCACGTATATGAGCTTGTATGTGTGCAAAGTTTAATTTAAATCTACAAATCATTGGAATATCTATGGAATCAATGGAAAAATTCAAATTTGGTACATTGCAGAAGGCAGATTCAAAATGGCTTCCATGGCTAATTTGCAGTAAAACCAACGAATTTCAAACTTACTAAGCTCAGCAACCAAAGCGAATTGTAAGATTAAAATTTGGATCTTGGCTTTCCCCTAAGTATGTCTACACCCTGCTAAAAAGTCAATCAATTCTGAGATGTTGGGTATAAAAAGTTAGCTGTTGATTTGATATTGATATTCTTTATGATGCAATGTGGTGTGGCGGGCAGGCCTTAAGATTAATACCAGAAAGGTAGAGGATGGTAAAGCTTACCTGCACAAACTCTGAAATTATTAGCAGCTGCAACATGAAAAGGAGTCTGCCAGTTTTTGTCTCTTGCATTGCTGTCAGCTTGGTTTTCCAATAAGACTCTTACACATCTCTAAAAAATATTAATCGCTCTTCATAAAAACATGATAACCTTACATACCTCTGTTAAATATAAATAACTCCATCTCCATAAAATTTTTAGACCCTTAAACACATCTGTAAAGTATAAATTATTCTCTCTTCATAAAAACATTCAAATTTCAGAGTCTATGAAATTTAATAAAATCAATGCTACAAAATTTAGTTGAAGCAGACAAAAGTCTTTTCATTTGCTTACTCATGCATAAAAACATCAAAATAAATTACTACATTACCAAAATATGATAAGCAAAAAATTTAATATAACAAACAAATATGTTATATAATGTTATAAATAACTCCAATAGTTTTGTTCTTCGCAATTTTAAACTTTGTTCAAATCTCCATTTAAAGAAAAAAATTTTTACATGGAAATATAGAAATGATTGTTACATAAAATGTTGGCGAAGGTATGGACATGAAACAGCTCAAAATAACATTACAAATATATTTTGATAAATTCTATATATATATAATATAGAAAAATATTAAAAATGCACAGATGTGCCAATTAAAAAACTTTATTTTTTTACATAATTTTTGCTAATTCTTAAAAACAATTTTTATGAGTTTAACTAAAATAATTATTATCATTTTGTCAGGCACAACTGCTTGCAACATAAGTCAAACAAAGATTTGTCATTACCTCGCTTCCAACTGCACATGCCCTGTGAAGAGGTGTCAACCATCTCGAATCTTTTGAATTGACCCTAGCGCCTGAAAAAAGAATTTGGAAACTTGGCACAGAAAAAAACTTTCATCAATTTAGCAGCAGCTTCGTGAAGAGATGAAAATTTTTGGCATTTCATATTTTTTCCTCTGAAATGAATATGCTAGCTATAGAGGTGTGAAGCTTCATTCTGAAACCAAGTCAGTGGCCAATTGTATAGTATTTATAAACTTGCATATAAGAACCAAGGGTTTTTTGAATTACATATTTAAACT
Organism: Rhopilema esculentum; assembly: GCF_057945365.1. Classification (NCBI taxonomy): domain Eukaryota; kingdom Metazoa; phylum Cnidaria; class Scyphozoa; order Rhizostomeae; family Rhizostomatidae; genus Rhopilema; species Rhopilema esculentum. The sequence goes on from NC_142830.1 coordinate 13,879,294, forward strand.
GGTTGTAGAACAATGGACACAGCTATGCACATTACATAAAACTATTGATTTCAGAATTATCTCATATCTTGAAACAACTTCTGCTTTACTTCAAATGTGTGATGTTTGTCTTAAATGTTTGAAGCCCATAATTTGGCATTGAGTTGAGCATGTAATGACTGTTGGAAACTTGAAACTGGACTTTTCAAACTAAAAAGAACATCTGTCATGAACAGGAAACGAAATAGGTAAACAGTAAAGGTGAGTTATGTATACAATTTGCATGTAAGGAAAGTTCATCTTGAAGAAGGCAGTATTAGACAAACAATATGATGAGATGGGTGGCCAGTAGTTTTCTCAATGCCTTCACCCTCCTAAGAGCTGCTACAAAGTACATTTCATGGTGGTTGGAAAAATGAGAAAGTGTCCAAATTATGAATCAAAGAGCCAGCAGTCTTCAGAACTAAAACCAAGCACACATAACACTTGGCTAGTTCACCTCATAAATGATGGCAATGCTCCCAGTGTTACAAAATATGGTTTACATGTATTTTGAAATTGTAAAACAAATGCTGCAGTTAGCACTCACAGACATACCATTCATAATAAGGAGCCTTAGGCATTCTTCTTCGTCACAGTGAGCAGCAGCATGCAGTGGTGTCCTTCTATCTGCATCCTTGAAAAGAATTCGATAAACGTATAATACATACAAACATATCTAGTATTCTGACAGTGCTTTTATCAAAATCTGAAGCTTTTTGGTGCCATTAATTACATTTTACCAAGTATTTAAAATTTAAGCTGAAATGAAATCTCAATGCTTGTGGAAATCTTACCAACCTGGTAGTTAACATCTTCGCCTTTTGACAACACAACTCTGATTTCATCAGCATCCCCATGAAAGCAAGCTTGAACCAACACAGGCTATAAACACAAAAGACCAGTGACAATCCACAGTATCAAAAGATTCTTAGGAAATCTGTAATATGATTACCATTTGGGAAAACTTGGTTTCCAAACATAATTATTGTGTATATTTATCCAATGACACCATTAAAGAGCTGCAAATCAAAAATGCAAATGCCTAACTCAGACTTGCCTTTTAAGAGTTCCTGCTTCTGACGCTTTTATAAAGGTTCAACCACCTTGAGTATAGGAGCCTTTCAACATATGTATAGATAGCCATAGACTCTAGAGAAGTCTCTTACCAGAACAGTTCTATGTACAGGAAGGTTAATATAGCAATGGTTAAGTTGAAATCTGTGATGTTTTCGAGATCACCAGGCCCTGAACTTGTTGATATATTGTTATTAAAAGGATAGGTATCGCAGAGCGTTGAGAAAAGTGGGCCACTAGAAAAATTGGGGAGGGGGGGGGCTAAATCTGTGTAAAAAAGGCCTTACTAGTAGTTTATTACTTTATATTTGGCATTTTTTGCAAAATGTGCAGGGGCTGAAGCCCCCCCCTCCCCCAGCCCCCCTGCTCTATGTTGCCTGAGGTAATAGAGAGAACTATCAGTTGACCTGCCTAGTTTTAGTGAAATTAAAACACCAGATAATATTGTTAGCTAGTGACAATTTTAGATTCAAAACTCTTTAGCCAAAAACAAAGCATGCACTTTGGATGCTTTTGTTAAATGATAATTTGTTTAATTCCCATCTGGATTAAGCACATGGTTGTAGGATTACTTGAGATCTGTTCTGTCAAAAACGTTTTTGCATTGAACACAATATCCGTGTGGTGCAATAAATCCTACTATTCGAAGAGGATGGGTCATACATGATAGCATTTTTTATAGTGGATGGATGGATGTAGATTACTTTTGGCAAGCCTGTGTCACTCACACCATACTAGAACTGATACTAGAATTCACCTTATTTTTTTTGACTGTAGCAATTTAGTCTTTGTTTTTATTTCGAGCGAAAATGGTATAGCATCACTAATCAAACGGTGTATGTTTGACATCAAACAGCGTGTTCCGTGTTTTCCTTCATCGTATTTTGCAAGTCAATTTAAAGGTGCCAGCTAGTTCAAATTAAAACATCGACTTCACTCACTTAAATAATTGAAAGAAATTAAAAGGAAAATAAGTTGTCTAGTATGCAGACGAGACACCACAATCGTTACTCGACAGCTTATACAATTACCGAATGTGTGTCATCATAAACTTAGGCCAAGTAAAGACAAACAAAAAATTTCGACACCGAACATTCTTACCTCTTCGCTCAGCAGCAACTCGACCATACCTGATATAATATTATGTGCAAACAGACACGTTTATTCCTTCTTCTGCCCTCGTGTTGCTTCCAGGCTAGAGCTAAAAACCTGGCACGCGCGCGGCAGCTTCATAAAGTTTCCCTTGCCATCTGCACCTGGTAAAATTGAACAACTTGGAGACAACAACAGCAACATCATATCGAATTTTGGTCATCTCTATGATTTTGGTACACTGGTCTCTCCCCAACGATAAAAGCATTTACTCTGTGATAAAAGTACATTTAAGTGTCAACTTTTTGACAGAACAACAGGTTATGTGACGGAAAAACTAAAACTCTGCTTATGTTATACCCTCATAGAGCTATACCGTAAATCTTCGAATTGGCCCCCTCGAAAAAGCCCTCCCCTCGAATAAGCCCCCACTTTAAAACTACAAACTGTAAATAAGCCCCCCCCCCTCGAATAAGCCCCCACTACTACCGTATATTCTTGAATTGGACCCCTCAATTTGACGGTTTTTGCCATCTGAGGTTGCTGCCTATGGCGTTTTATTGAATTACCACGACAAATTCGTACTTTTGGTAGTAATTAATTAAATGCTCATAAAGAAATTCCTACTAAAATAAACAAGGTCTTTTAATAATGCCTTCTTATTGTCTACAATAATATTATAAGCTCCCCTCCCCTAGTATAAGCCCCCCTCTTGAATAAGCCCCCGTCCAAAAATATAAAAAATAAATAGGCCCCCAGGGGGCTAATTCGAGGATTTACGGTATGGAATAGCGTACCTACCATAACACACATTTTATTAAAAACAAGAAATCATACATAAGAAACCAACCCCTAAGATGAAAAGGTAAAAACTCTTAAACCGACCAGCCCCAGCCTTAAAAATCTGTTCGAGAATCCTTCTTTTATAATTTTGTCAACGATTAGGCACCCTCAATAATTTGGTATTCTATTTTAACATAAGATTATAAGTTACGTTTTCTCTGTCTCTGTAATATAGCTCTTTGGTATTTGATATTTAATGATGATTAAATGAAATTTAATCAGAGTTAATTTCACGAGGGGCTTTTGAGCGTTAACTAAATTGCATGAGATTGTTGTTATTACTATTTCGTTATGTTTTCTTGTGCCACGCTTCCTCGCGTTTTGCTTGTATCTGCTCTACTAGTTTATGGGCAATGCAGGGAGTCTTTCGGCCTCCTGTGAATTTGATTTGTATAACTAGTGTAAGATGTGTGTTTCATGGCGTTTTCATTCCCTTGGTTAATCTAGGGGTATTTAAGGTTTTGGCATAGCGTGGGTCTCATCTTGCTTGGTGAAGCCACAATACAACTAGGCTGTTTCATTGTATTTTCCCAGCCCTCCCTCCCTCATTTTGTTTCTTTATGCTAAATGCCTTTTCAGTGTAACTTTGCGTGTTGAGTTTCTTTTATGGCATCGTTAAAACCTCTCATACCTTTAGGCATCTTTTATGCTTCTTAGAGTTTTCTGATGCTATTAGGTAGGACTGGTGCGTCGGCTATTAGTGTGGAAAAGAGGTTTTCCTGTCCATTCCCTCCCAATTATCAACCATATTTGGGGGTTATTGTGTAATTTTCCTTAGTAACCCCTATATGGTAGGTTGAGCGATTGGCGCCGATGCACCAACGGCCCAACTCGCTCTCGGTGATGTGGGAACGTAGCCTCATGACTGACCTTTCTGATGTCTATGGCAGTTTTTCTGAGGGAGCTTTATGCCCTTTATGTTAGATTGGTATTCCCGAGTTAGTAAATTAAGAAGCCTTTAAAGAGCTTGCACTAAACTGTTTATCGAATTTCGAGCTTAGTTTCTTATCTATAAGTCGCGTACTGAAGAATGAGACCGTTGACCAAAGTGGTCATATCACATATTTGCACATTTTTGTGTCAAGACAAGGGACGAGGATAAACACGATGTGCTTAAGTTACCGTTGCAAATTTTTGGCTTTGAATAGAAATATCATAGTTTAAATTTCTTCCAATAGTTTTTTTTAGACAATTCTGCTTGCTTTTGAACAAAGAAACTATAAAGTTAAATGAAGAGAAAACAAATATAAATCAAAGGTAAGCTTGGGTAAAATTGATTTCAGCACCGTTTCTTTGGTCAACAAAATGCTTATTATTTGATTTTCTCTACGACCAAGGTGATATAAAAATACACGTGCATAAGCTCGATCAAAGCGATCGCGCGCGCGAACAAAATCGTTGTGGTCGAGGTCGGCCTTTGGTCAGAATTACAGTTCTTCGTTCGTGACATTGGGTTTTATGAGCGTTGATTCGCGTAAGAAACAAACGGACCTTGGTGAGGGTTAAGCGCATTTTATTTCGTTAAGAGGGTGTTATCTAAATGGCTAAGTCGAAGATAGTGGTGTTCAGTTAGGAACTGTAACAATGGGATCTCCTTTTTAAGAAGGTAACACTAAGAAAGGTAGGCCTAAAAATATAACTCCATTATCTTTCTTACTTTGAACACACGAACCTGAATGTAACAAGAATTTGAACTAAATGTAGATAAATATTCATAAAAGAGACTATAGTCGAGATTTTTGCAACATTCGAAACCTGATCACAAGACTATGTTAGGTAAACAAACATTGCAACATAAACTGCAGGCTAAAAAGCATATTTTTCCACGATTCTTTATCTCAGTTATTAAGTAATCTCAATAAACGAAACTTGGGACCATTGTAATGAAAAAATCGTAATCAAAAAGTTTTTAATACCAAATAATTTCATTCATTTTTACTATCACCTCATAAGATATACTAATATTGAACTCAAAATATTCTAGGCCTGTTTATATGAGCAAATTTATACCACCTCCCAGCCCATAATCTGTCAGGTGGGATTAAATCGTCGAATGTTTACATACAGATTCAATCCCACCTTCCAGCTGTATATGGATAAATCATCCCATGTTGGAGATGTTAGACGAAATTTTATCACGTTTATATGAACATTTTATCCCCAGGCACCGCAGAGCGTTCAGAAAAGTAGGGGGTCTAAAAAAAGTGGGGGGGGGGCAAAACCGTATAAAAAGAGGCTTTTCTGGTAGTTTAATACTTAATATTTGGCATTTTTTACAAAAAGTGGGAGGCCAAAGCCCCCCTAGCCCCCCTGCACTGCGGTGCCTGATCCCATCTTCCAGATTCATCCCACCTCAGTGAGATCCCACCTCTCATACAGTGGGAGCGTACTTAACCGGGCTGGCTTGTTTTCAATATAAATGCAAAACGAAAAACACAAAGGATTCTATAGAAGAATGGGATCTCACCTCTCAGCTCACAGATTGGAAGATGGGATGATTTTCTCCATATAAACAGGGCCTAAGCTAGGAATTGGGGTAAGTAAATTGGTAAAAACTTGCGCACAAGAAATTATTAGGTATTTGTCAGTTTCTTTTATCCCTTCGTTGTTGGGAAAATGAAGGCAGATTGTTATAGAATATCGGGAGGAGAATGATAGAAAAATTTATGACCAAAATTAAAAAAATGAACAGCTGAATAGCAACTTAGAATTTTCCTCTTCTAAACACCAAATAGTGTATGTCTAAAATCCAAATACATAGGGTGCCTCAATAACTTGTAAAAAAAGTAAAGAATACACTTTGAAAATAATCGTTTTTTGTGTTTTAAGTCTTATAAGTCTCTGTGCAATATAAAATAAAGTCTTATTTATTGTTGTCTACGAGAAAAAGCCTTTATTGAGTCATTATTGCTTATAGCAACTAACGAGCATGCGCAGTTGCAATTGACAGTCATTGGACAATCTTCTGAATGTCAATCTTCAGACTGAGGAAAATGACGTAATGAGATAAATGCAAAATGGCTTTCTGCAAATGATGTGAATTTTTTGCAATGAAAACTGACTTTAAAACTATCAAAATCAAATTTATTTCTATAAAGTACGAGTGCGTCACAGCAAAGTCTATAGACTTTGGTCACAATTTAAGGTTGCCTGAAAAAGCCCGGAACCCAATATAGCTTTTCTCCTGGTCCTTGGTTGTCAACCCAGATCATTCCTTCTTGAATCAAATAATTCTAAAATGATAAAAACATTATTGAAAATTTAAACCTCTCAATTGACCTGCACAAAAGCAGTCACTTGTAAAAACTAAAAATGGATTAATCAAATATCATATAGGCTAAATTCTAAATCATGACCCCTCTTTGCTTAGAAGAGTCAAAAAGAAGCAGCCACTCAAAGGCGTCTTTCTTGCTACTTCAGATGTGTACCTAGACATGAATTAAGACCGCCTCATTAAGACCAGAACCAATTTGGCCTTTGTCCTTTTTAGCTACCCTTATTTAGTTGCCCAAATTACAGAAATGTAAGCAGATTGAAGAGTATGTTCTCCAATAAAAGCGACAGCAAGTTAGTCTGTATTTTTATGGGCTAAAAGCAATTAATTTTCCCCTTCACACATGAAGTAACCTGACTATTAAAACTTTAAATGAGAAATAACTTGTTCAAATCATCAAAAGTTTGCAGTATCAAAGTTGGCCTAAAGAAAAAATATATTCTGGAGACAAAACGATTGTTCAAATAGATAAAATCAAAGTTATAAGCTGTAAAAATTAGCGAAATTTGCCCATATTCGTGTAACGAAAACAAGACAAAATTTTAACTCACAAGTACTTGTTCAGATCTGTGATTATTCCAACCAAGTTCCGAGGACAGCATCGACATCGATGTGTAACCTGATTTCTACAAAACAGAGTATTTATTACGTTTATCCTTTTTATTTATTCCTTGTCGTCACACACGAAAAATTCAACATGAGAAATGTTTTGCTTTTACTTAAAAATCTATAAAAAGGTGTTACAAAATATCGAATAACTTTAATACTTGGTGTTTGTAAATTTGGTCAAGTCAGAACATGTATTTGTGAGGAATGTCGTAAATAAAGTAACCAAAGGAACCAGAGGGAAAAAGTCACCAAAATCTCTAAATACATATTTTTGTTGAAGCTGTTTATATGCAAGTGTTATATGTTATATGTTAAATTATCCTCTCGATATTCTAAACTATGCCTAATCAATTCAAAAATCGAGTTTTCAACGAAGTTACTTTTCAGGCAGTCTACACAGATTTAAATAAAAGAAATCGAAACTTTCGCTAGATTTTGTTTAACTCAACTGAACCAAAACCTGTCTCTATAAAAAAACCCACAAAAAGGACGAACTTCCAGTGAAATTGGAAAAATTCATATTAATTTTGTATATCATACGCTGAATTTTACAAACTGTTGCCTGTTAGAACAAAAGCAATTGTTTAGCTAGCCAATCAAATTTAATCTAACCTGAGCAGTCTCTAGCAATGTAGTATGATCGACATTTAACTCTCCAGGGACAGATTGGATCACTTGCCGACCTTGAAGCGGTATGACTTGAAAACCTGAGCCGAGCACGTGCAATTTTTTTATTGCTCTCAAGAGATCATCCCTAAAAGAAAGTTGGGGGTAATAATAATCCCTTGGTAATTCATAAAGCAAGCGGTACTTCTAATGTACATGAATATAAGAACAGATTTCATATGTGAAAATGATGCAAGTTTGAAATCAAGGGATTGTTAATATGGGGGAATCTCTATAAGCGAGACGGTTTTCATTTTTTACATACGGAAAAAAATAATCATCACACTTGCTGAGAAGAAAATTAAGTCATGATAAGATATGCAGGTATAAACACCTAAGATTATACTTGATCTTACTTGACTCCACTAAGATTCCACTAGGCAGGCCAGCTCGCCTTCATATGAACTGGAAACAAATTTGTACGCAGGGCCAGCGTCATGAATTTGAAATTGGGGGGGGGGGTAAGGCCAGCAAAAGAAGGGGACCAAGGCTTTCCCCCTTTTATTGCAGCTTTAAAACTACTTGCTTCGCAAAAACGTGGAGGGGCATGGCCACCCCGCCTGGCGCGGGCCTTGGTATGTGAATAAAGTGAGATCTCGGCAAATTTTACCATCCCGGTAAGCCACGTGAAATTTCCCATATGAACTGACCACTCATATGGGTTTATGGGAACAGAAAATCACCCATAAATAAATGCCTTAAGAGGGGGTGAGTGCAAGAGGTTTCTGGACCGTATTTTATACAAGAGGGTGGTTTTATTAATCTTGGCTTTCTAGAATTTTTAGGTTGATATAAATTTGTTGAAGTTTATGTGAGCAATTAAATCAATTCTAAATGAAAAAAGAGAACAGTAAGTAGAACAGTTGAATTTAACCAGCGGTATAGCCAGCTTGAATATTTGAAGGGCCAAAATGGCAAAAGAGGAAGAAAGTGGCTATAAAGGGAATTATACTGGCGGTCATGGGTGTCGAGAGGTTTCGGAGGCCCTTGGACGCTGAAGAAGACCAGAGTGCCCTTTTGATTGAAGTGCCCTTGAAAACGGCCATTTGTAATTGTCAGAGAAATTCATATGAAATTCTGATTGTAGTGCCTAATTCATGACGACGTTTCTCAAAACTTGTAAAATAATTCCTTTTGCCAAAAGTTAGCCATTGTTCAAGATAGCTACAGAAGATCGAAAAAAATGGCAGATACGAATGAAATAGTAAAAGCTGCGAATATTAACTTACAAATTCCCTTTTACTAAAGCCTGCCCACTTACCCCTTGGTCGTTCCAGCATCCCTGGGCAGAAGTGAAAGAAGAGGCCCTCTGCAACTGGAGCGGGCAAAAACTTTTTGCAACAACATCCTTCGGATTACTGTATTGAAATGTGGTTCAGAATATTTCTTCTAGTCATTTCTTGAAATAATTTAAAAGTTTTTACTATTTTTAGGTCTCAGAGGTCTTGCTGACCGTGAATATAAAAACGACAACCTACTCTGATACATCTTGTCGAGCTTTGCCTCTTCCCTTCAAAACAAGTTTGTGTAGTTCTTCAATAGTTATTAATCCACCATTCTTTGATTTTGTAGCTAAGCAAACCTCAGTGATTTGAACACCTAACTAAAAAGGCAATGGTAAAAATAACCTTTTAACAAGCACTTTTAAAAAACAGGATCAATAAATTAATAATGTAATCATTACATAGGAAAAAAGATCTAGGTAATAGATTATCAACATGCAGTATATCTTACTATAACAAGATAACACTGAAGAACAATAAAAAAATCTGCTACCTCCAGGAACTAACTGAAAATTGGAGGAAGGTAGTTATACAAAGAAACATAAAACATAGAGACAGTAGATGTAATGAAGGCATCTGTGGCCCTTAGAAGCTGGGGGTACCTATTTAAGGACTGCAAGAAAACCCCATCCAAAGGTATAGAACATAATATCAAACACAATATCAAGATGCGAAATTGAAAATTTGTTTTACCAACAAGAAAGAGCTAAGTTATAAAGGTTCAGCTGAAGAACTTTAAATGTTTTTGAAAATGAGTTGAAAGAGGGTTGAACTTGATATAAATTAAAAAAACTAGGGGCTCTGTTAGGTTGGGGGCCCTTAGTTACAGAGTTTAGGTGCCCTAAACCATGTCATACCACTGCATAGAAGTTGATGATGGCGTTAAGGATGACATATGGATTTGTGCAGCACTTTAAGGCGGTTTTCCACTTTATTCGTTCTGGTCGCGCGACTGAGCGAATGCACATTGGGGCATGCGCAAATTGAACTTCCTCATTCGCTGCAAATGAGCGAATGCGAATCGGCGCCTGGTCGCGTTCGCCGATTCGCTGACTTGTTGATTCGATTTCGCCAAGTCGCGCGACCAGAGCGAATCAAGTGGAAACCGGCCAAAAGATTGGGGAGCATGTGCAGAAGCCATTCTTTGACAAAATATGCCACCAGGGATTAATTTAAGGTTTTTTTGGTCGAGCACAGCTAAGCTGTGACGACAAGTCCGTAATTTCGTTTATAACCACGCCATTCAAACCGACAAGCACGTATTTTGGTCGACGAGGCACGTCCGCGCCTGTAGGCACGTTAATTTAATACCTTGATGCCACTGATAGTGTACCAACAACCTGAGAAAATAGAGCAGGGAGTGCAGAAGTGAGGGTCTTAGGAGGCTTGCCCCCCCCCCCCAACAACTTCTTAGACATGCTTCAAACCATCAAAGAATCATTCAACCCTTGGCTTTTGAAAGTTCAGCCCCGAATCAATTTCAGCTCTTCGAAATAGGTTTTATATTCTGCAGTCTCTAAAAAGAACTTGAATTGCATGATAATTCAGACAAATCAAGAAAATGTCGTGAAAACTGGGAGAAGATATTTAATCAGGAAACTGGAAAGATTCTTTTAAGTTTTATGTGATCTGACTTTGCTGGCTAGGGCATTGGAATCCCATACAAAAGGATGCACAGCAAACAAAGGGCTTTGCAAAAATTAAGCAAAATAGAATAGGGAATAAAAAATTGAAGAAAGAGGCAGAAATTGGTTCAAAGGCAATAAGATTGCCATATATAAAAAAAATTTGACGTACCTCGTAATAAAAATCACCAACACCAAGAATTTCTGCCCAAAAACCTTTGCTGGCTGGAATAGTTTGAAAAAATAATTTTTAATTGGGACTCCAGAGATTATAAAGCTGATATACCACATTCTCAGAAATATATGAATTATATTTGAATTTTGTGATAACTACATATTCTTCTAAATGCTTAAAAAGTCACATGTCACTATTTTGGGCCATGGTAACAGACAGCTTTGCTTTCACCTCAACAATTAAAGCAGAAAGTATTTGGCATCATTGATGCTGCACTTTAGAATTAACTAGCTATCATTGTTATTAAACCTTTTGCAACCATCCTCTGATGAATAACAACAGAATGCAAAATCTAATGCTTAAGCTGAATTTCGAAGCATTGAAAAATCACATTTCACAGTTCATGAACCAGAGGAAACTTTATAGGAATGCTACTAATCTTTTTTGGTTCAAAAGCATAGCCAGAGACAGGGGAATATAAGGTTTCAAACTCTTTCAATAACATAAGAGCATCATACATTTGTTGTCAGAAAAAAGCTTAATATGAGAAACTCACATGCTAATGGATCAACACCAATTCTTGCACACAGTTTTTGAAAGTGTTGTCTGAAATCTGGGTTCTTTTTAATATCAGCCTGATGATTCGCAGCAAACTTTTCCAGGAAGGTTTTGAAGGATTCTAATTGTTTTGACATCTTAGATTAAAAGAAAAATAAAGTGTTATATTTTTCTTGAGCTTGACATGCTAAATCTCCCGAACAGTTAGAAAGCTAGTTCATGGCTCTGGACTCTGTTTATGATATTATTGAAATGATATTACAAAAACTAACAAAGTAACTCAGTATAAAACCAAATGCCAAATGCCAATTAAAACTTCAACCAAATTATCATGGTTCAGTGCCAGCTTTATACTAAATACTGAATAGACTTTGAGACTGAAATATCAACCTACATGAGCAACCTCTGCTTCAGAAAGTTCTGTACCTTTTGTTGCATATCTTTCCTAAAAGATGAAATTAATTTTTTATACAAATCAGACTGAGCTAAAGGTAGCTTCATAATACCAGACTTCATACACTACTGTGACAGGTACATCTTACATTTAGACAAAAAGGACTGCCTCAGCTTCCTTATACAAGTGAAACTGTTAACTTTGTGATAATAATTATCCCAGAGTTATAGCTCGTGAATTATGATTCTATTTGTTTCTGTTTTTAGACATTATCGGAATTCAAATTTCGGTTTTGCATTTGTTGTGATTGGCTAACTGACATAACAATATATTGCTTCAAAGCTTGACTCAGATTTTCGTTATCTTCTTTTGGTTCCTGTTTCATTTAATTTAATTATTACCTAACTCCTCTTTTTTCTTGCTGCTAATAAATAAAACCAAATGTTGGGAATAATACTATAAGTTAAAAGACGTCATGACCCGATAGCTCGCTTTGAGTTCTTTCCTAGAACCCATCAACTATTCAAGTTATCGTAAAGAAAAATCTATCAAATAAAATATTCTATTATTGTTTTGAATTAGTGCATGATTTATTATATTCTAAGTATATTATTTGAATTAACTTGTTATGCTGATCAGAAGATGACAAACATCATTACCTTTGCAAGTTTGCTTCTGTTAATGGCAGCAATTCCCGGTCCTCGACGCATTGCTAAATACTTTATTTGACAGAAAAGAACATTTATCACGAATAAAACTTTGCTAAAATACTCCTAACGTCCATCCAAAGTTCAAAACGGACTCGTTGAATAATAAGGGAAAGAGTTTGATGTTTGTGACTATGAGGCCTTTTTGCTACAGCCTCGTCTTGGTTTCTTCCATAGCCTCAAAATACTTTTTCCCACGTGACCATATAAATATAACATGCTTGCGGCTGTCAAAACATGTCAAAAAGTTTTTTCTTTGTGGCAGTTAGTTTGGATTTTGAAATGGCGCGTAATACTAACGACTTTCAAATATCCGCGCGGGGACATAACCCGGGAGTGGCACTCTGAAGAGTTTTCAAACATCAGGCGACATTCGTGGTATTCAAAGAAAGAGGCGGAAGAGGGTATCCCGGCCTCCAAATGGGGACAAAAAGCATGTTCACAATGTTAAAGTCTGGATGGAGTACCCTGTTGCGAGGGGATACTGCAGCAACGAAGAACGAACTCAAGTCGGAAAGAATTTCAAGCGATGATGGCTTCTTTATGATTCCTACTCGCAAACGGAGTCATGTTGGAAACATTTACAATATGACAACTACTGGTGATCTGAAAGTAAAGAAAGAAAAACCGCCCAGTCCTACTTCGGAATCCGATGCAGGATCGATGCATGTTAGATTTGCCTCTGCCACAGAGGATGCCACCAGCACCGTGAGTCTTTTGAAATACCGACGGTCGTGTTGTTTTATTTAGTAGTGAATTTCCGTTTAGAAATTCCGTGGATTATATTGATAAGGTGTTGAAAGATACAAAAGCAATGCAATCTCCAGATTCCTTGGGAATGTACAAAGCAAATTTAGGCCGGTCAAGCCGTCATTAGCCTATGTTGATAGCAAAACCAAACTGACTCAGTTCTCGATGGAATCGAAACAGGATAAAATTATTTTCCATATATGCATAGGCCAAAATCTTGTTCATTTAAATCTTCAAATATAACTTTGGTGACGATTAGCATTTAGGCTGAAAAACTATCATGTTTGACATATTAGCTACATGATTGGGTTGTATCCGCTGCGTTTATTTTTGAATTGTCCTTCAGCAATTTTGTTGATAGAATTGTTGAAGAAGCACGTTGAGATCCCTAATCAGGCAGCTGTCGGCTTTAAAGCGAAACAAAAGAGTGTCTGTCTCTGATTAAGAAACTGTTATTAAACAATTGATTTTATTTATATGTTAATCTAAAAGCCGGTGGCGGCAGGTGTCCCAAAGTCCCTGGTAGATATTTGTCACATGAATTTATTAACAAAATCTCTTTCTAAAAACTCATGCTCTGGCTTCATTTTCGGCGTTCATAAGAAAAAACCAGTCCTACGTAACATCAGACTGACATTTTTGAATATTAGCAAGTAAAACTTATATTTGATGTAATACTTTGAAGATTTCTTCGTTAGCTGGCCATTTGCTTTTCTGTAGATCAAAATGATGAATAGGTGCTCATTAATTATTTATGTTCTAATAATTCGAAAAGTTCCACTAATTATTTTGCTAATAGATAGATTATTCTGTAAACTGTGTATAATAAATTATTTTTTTGCTTTACAATAAAAACATGTAGGCAGAAATAGCTCTTACAAAGGTTTTCATACATTTAAATAAAATAACATAACAAATTACAAGATTCTAATCAGATAAAATAAAAAATTCGAATATATTGTTAATACATAAAATATGTCTGTTAAGATTGAGGCTGTATACTATTTTTCAAGAAGTGTTCATGTTTGTGGAATGCAATTATCAACATTTCAAAAATATTTATTGTACATTTGACTCAATTATTGTTTGAATGGTAAGATTGCATCATCATCAAACTTAAACAATTTAATTTAGATATTTCTTGTAAAATGTATTTGCAATATCAAAAATTTTAAAGGCAACTCTTCTTTAACGTTTAAACCTGAAATGTTAAACAGCAAACTTGGATTCTGAATTTTTTTCTTAATTTTAGATTTTTATTGAATCTTAGTTCAATGTTGGTCGTGTTACTTAAATAATTTACAGGCCTTTCTTTCTATTTATATACTTACTGAATTGAAATCTTGTCATCAAGTCATCATTATTGTGTCTGTTTCAAGCAAAATATCTTGCTTGAAAATGGTTTTTTTCTACATAGCTGTAAATGCTAAATACAGATTTCATTGAAATTTAATTAACTAAAGCTTTTCATCTGACACGCTTCAGAGTTTAAAACATCAGAACATAGATCGAAAAATTCTATGCTAGAAAATATATATACCCAGTTGTGGATCAAAATAGGCCAAACAGAAAACACGAGCACATGACTGTTGAGGTTGACCAATTAGTGCTGCTTGCCTATTTTTAGATTGTTACCAATGGAGTCCTAAGGTGAAACTCTTTTTGTCTACACAGTAGCGGTTTCTATATCTGAAGTTTTAAACTCTGAAGTGTGTCAGACGAAAATCTTTAGGCTACTCAAATGTTTGAAATTAAGTCTTGAAATGCATTTATTTGTTTTTAATTACTTCCTGCAACATCCAGTACCCAGTTAAATTATAGAGGGACATCAGAACCATTCCAATGTTAGGGGGCAGGGGTAGGAAGGGGCACCATGTCACAGAAAAAGGACAAAGTGGTTACTTATTGGAAAAGGGCATTTCCAAAAGCTAGGGGGCACATGATACCCCTTGGGCACAGAATACCCCTTGGGCACAGAATACCCCTGGCTCACAACACTGGTTCCAACATCTCAGATTTTATGAAAGGTTGAATGAGTGAGTAAATTGGTACAATTTACTTTTTTGAATTTTTATCTGCTAAAGCCCATTGTAGAATCAGAACCTTATTCGACTAATTAATTGCATATTTTAGAGTGTGGAGACAGAATCTGAAGTGTCAGTTTTGCCGCCAGTGCAGACGCCGACGCGGACTACTCGCCGACCAATGTTACGGCGCATGATGACAATCGACATGACCGAATTGACTCTAGAAGGAATTCCCTTCGAATCCTCGACTTATGATCTAGAAATGCATATTCGAGAGATACTACGAGACAATCCACCCCTTAGTCCGAGGCTTCCTGATGTTAATTTTGACTTTTCTCTTGAAAAGACTGTACTGCGGAGATGAAAATTCAAGGAGGTTGGAGAGACCTACGTCATAGTTTGATATTATCGTTGACATGCCTGGCGTTTACAACCACACCATGTTATGTTGGAATTCATATATTGATATGGGCGCTCCTTTCTTGGGCGCTTTCCCACGCATTTGACATCCCTTTGGCGCCAATAATGGCCCGGTCAAAATAGTGCTTGATATGCAGTCATATTTATTCAAAATTACTGCCAAAACGCGTGCATATTGGCCCAGGTAATCAAAGCATATCTACTGTACCCGTGGGAGGGTTTATAACCAGCTTTATTTGTTAAATGCCATAATTTAAATTCAAGGTATTTGCAGCAAATAAACAATTATTGCGTTTGCATCAAACAGTTAGGATTGTGGTCTGAAACGTACCTCACAAATTTTTGCAATTCCTGGGCATTTTCAATCTGGCGACATGGTTTCGGTTAATTTTTTTCTTTCTCATTCTATAGCGGTTTCCGTTGTTTTTAAATAAAAAGCAACAATCTATTAAATTCCCATTGTTTGGATCTCTAACTCAGAGCCTAAGTGATATCCCTCAAAGAATTTTCCGCCAAACGTTTAGCAATACTATTAAACTTTTGTTTATAATCGTTGCCCCCATAAACCCCTCGAACACTTGAATGTTTCCGTGTTATCTCCTCAGTGGCATGACGAGAATTTCACAAGAGCATTAATCCTGAAATCCCATCAGCAGCGGGCCCACAGTAATTCTAAGCACTTCTTTCTGTTTTTTATCTCAATTGGGTCAATGGCCTAAATTTAACGACGTCAAACGGGGAGTTAGAAAACTGTTTTAATTAAACATAAGAAGCCTTTTTTACGGTAATTTTAAATCATCAGTTCATTAGAAATTTCAAATAAAGCATCGTTGATTATGTATACCGCCGATAGCAAGTTGATCTTAAGCAATAAGTTTTGTTTTTAATGTTTATTTTTTATCAAAACATTGATATTAAGTTAATTTTTTATGGCAGAGATTTTTGCTTTTTTATCGACGATCGAACTGCCGTTTTTAGATGCTGGGTAAATTGATACCGTACTGTGTTTTATTTCATATACTTTGTTTCTTTTTATATTTTTATTCATCAGCAATTTCTTGATACCTTCCATACGTTGCCGAATTGGCGAAACAGGCTTCCAGTTCAAGTTATGTTTGGAAACAAAACAGTTCATATTATTTCCTCTTTACTATCTCGCTTCTAGGCAAAAAGGAATTTAGTTCGAATTTATTTTGAATGCCTCGTATGTCCTCAATGAAGGAAAATGTGACTTTGTAAAAAACAGCCGGAATGGATTAATTCATGTTGACAAAATCAGCTACTTTTCTATCGGAATTGTGTTAACCTGGGAAGAATTTGTAACCATATGGTTATAGACAATACATATAATCACTTTTAATGCCTAACATATGAAATCCTTTAAGTCTTAAAAAATATCTACAATCGCCATGATACTTTTAGTAAGTTTTGAATTTATCAATGTCATAATATTTCCTTTTCCCCAATGAATTATGTTTTCAGTTTCATTCGCCTCTAGGGACTTTTTTAATTTTATGAAAGTTATTTTGGAACAGCCCGTTTTCCTTTGGGAGTTTAGTTAAATGGCGTAGATATGTTAGTTGATAATTTTAGATATTTTGGGTAAATGGAATTCTTTCGATTATGTATTTTGTTTTTAGAATAATATATATACTATACGTGTGTATCATTTTAATGTAATTTAATGTCTATTTTGTTTCGTGTAGTTACTTTTATGTTAATATTAAATGCATTTTGACCATAAAGTTACATTTGCACTTCTTTAAAACACTGTATATATTTTCATAAGAAATATCGTATTTTCCTTAATTTAATTTGGTTCTCCTTTTTCGCGTCCTTCTTGCGATATTATATGGAGAAAATTGTCTTCATTGAAAAAAGAACAAAACTGGGCTCTTTTCTTTTTGTAAGAACACGAGCCTCAAAACTGGTCAAAAGTTAAGAACAAATTAAGAACAAGCTGAGGCTGAGCTACTGCAAAATGCAATTTTGAACAACGTTCAATCTCAAAATCTCATGTGTGGGTGCTTTTTCGGTGAATATTCAAATTTGTCAGCAAATTAAGGCTGTCTCACTCACTTTGTTAGCAAATGAGGCCTGAACACCTCCTTAGAGCGAAAAAGCTAGCAATAGCACTGCTTACACCCTCTTAATTTAAGAACAAATTAAGAACAATCCAGCCTCATATTTTCGAAAAAATTATGAATATTCAGCCTGAACTTAAATTTACTGGTTCTTATATTATTTATTATTGTTATGGATATATATTATTTATACACGAAATCCCATCAGCAGAAACTAAATTTACAATCATAAAAATAGAAATATACATAAAAATTCATAACACTAGAGTAGGGCTGATCTTCCAGGGAGTCGTGTCTGAGTTGAATTCAGCGCCTCAAATGTATTTTTAGGTGTTTTTTAAATTGTTTCGAAGCAGGGAGCTTCCTGATGGTAGCAGGGATTTCTTTCCAAGACTTAACATTTACTTGGAAATTATGCAGGACTATGAAATCGCAGGATTTTCCCCAAATAACACTTTTCCCTAATCAGTCGGTGTTATTGGACATAGCAATGTCAGCACATTGCATTTTGTCCCGTCATGTTCAAATAAAGAGTTATTTCTGCGTTGAACAACGTTTGCAAACAATGTTTAAGCGACAATGGGCAATGAAATAAGTCTAGCGGCTAACCTCTAGTTGTGTCTGTAGGGTGGTGTGGTTTTGAATATTTTCTGGTAAAAGAAAGCGGGCAGTTTGTGTCGAGCGTTTATCTGATCTCGGGGCCCAAAAATGTGTCTTTGGCACCAGTCGTAGATTATGACATGCCTCTCAGTAAAACAAGGCGCTTTTCAATACATACTTCAGAAATGTTTCCCATGAATTTGAAGAAATGAAACTCTGTAGCTATAAAAGCGACGTTTGTCAAGAAAGGCTCGAAAACACATGACTTTATGTTGAAAAAGTCGCTCTCATCCAATCTCACCTTTTGGTTGCCTTTCACTTTCCTCATAACATTCAACTGAAACCATTAGGATGGCACAAGTCTTGGCTTTTGCCTATTTTTGAAATTGTATCCGATATTGCTACCCACTCAGAGACCCGCAAAAAAGGGTGAACAGAGGACCGATTGTCTCAGAGCTGAGAGGGACCCCAATACGTCAAAGTTGAAAAGACGCCATCACGAGCCCTTTTTTGTCCCAGGTCCTTGAAAAGCTCTCAGCTTTCCTACCTTCACATTTGAGGATCACACAATTAAACATTACTTTTTTCAACCGTGTTTCATCCTCATAAAAATGCAATGTGCCAATGTTTGGTACTGTGTCCTTCTTTCTTCCACTTGTTTGGTACATTTTTTCTGTAATTTCACTCCAAATCAACAACCTTCAGCCATTATTCCCTCTGTAGCTATATTTATGAAAATGATCATGTTTTTATCATGATTAAAGCCAATCTGTTACTAATAACAATTTCTCTCTGATTGTAGGTGCCAAACCAGCGGAATTCATTCATTCACATTTCTGTGCAACTTCTGTCTTAATATACTTCCTATCCAGAATTAAATTATTGCAAAATTAATATTTTATTTTATAAGCATAAACATGTTTCTCGCACATATGTGGATTTGAAAAAATTTTAAAATTTTTTATAAGAGTCAAGTTAATTAGTAAGAAATTTTAGTTTTTGTTTAAAGGATAATGACTGTAAGCCCTTTTACTTTAGGTTTTTAAAATTTCCAATTAAAGTTGATTTTCATTAATCGATATTGCTTCTGTTGGATATATTATTTATTGTAAAATCTATCTATGATTGCGCTCCTAGGCTTTGAGAATAGAAAAAGACATAACGTATTTTCTAGGAGTGAAATAGGGCCAAGACAGGAACCCTGAGGCACCTCAATGAGATCTGATTTCTCGTAGAGCAGGTCCTTACAACATAAAACATCCAGTATCTTTTGGCATACAATGATCAAACTGTTTCCCCACAATGCTTTGCAGCAATCCCTAAGATAGCTTCTAAACTTCAGGACCATTTTCTCGCAGTTTTCATTTAAGCAATTTCGGATACAATGTAATAAAGAGCATCTTAACAAGCATTGACTTGAATCGTCGCAGTTCGTCGCTTCTCGCGAATGGAGCAGCAAATGTGTGCATTAACGATCATCGATCTGAATAGACGTTCACCTGCTACCTGAGCACGCCACAAAGCATCATTTCGCGCCGTTTGGTACTTGAGCAAATGGGACGCACATCTGTCAAGCTTGAATGCTTTCACTGAATATCAATGCAAACACCATCCAGTAGATAGTTTCATTCGCAATCTTAACATTTTCTGCTTGTAAAAAAACAATTTTAATTTTATTCGAAGTCAAACAACAAAGACATTCTACGAAAGTAAGTTTAACGAGCATTTTTTACATACTCTTCGGTGGTTTAGAATATAAAAGTCAACTTTTTGTAGAAGATTATAAAAAGGAACAGTTTCTAGGCAGGTCTTTGGAGAAGTTTTGGCAACGACAGTTACTGATATTATTTACAAATTTCACAATCAACAATTACGACTTTTCTTTTGACTATGTCTGATAAGGACATATCGATCATTTTAAAAATGATTCTTCAAAGTCATACATTTTTTAAATTTGAATTCTTCAATGAAGTGATTAAGATCATTCGAGCGAACAAATGAAAATGTTGATATTTTCTTTGCTAAGTTAAAGGAACAGAGCAGTAATGGACAGCGTTACATTAAATATATAATATGCTAGTCAGTTCAGAGAAATTATTTTGGGTTCCAGTAAATCTCAGTTTTGATGAAACCTCAGTTTTATATGTGCGGCGTTTATGAAAAAGAGACGTTTATTACACTTTTGTGTTATAGGGGGAGGCGGCTCTACAAGAGGTTTTTACTAGAGAACATGCCTTAAAATTAGATATTCCGTACATACAGACAGCATTATACTAAGTCATCGAGTGAACAAATTTTTTGGTTTTTTCTTAAGTGAAAATCATAAACCGAGTTCAGATCAAAGTGAAATAAATCGGTGCAGCCTGCGTTTTGGTACCCTTTGTGTGTGCTACAGCTTATATTGAAAACTTGCCAATTTTGAATTCTTAAACTTTTGTCTCTGGACGATTATGCATATTCATTTTAGTCCTCAGGTTAATGTTTTGCAAGAGTCCCCATCTGTTCATATATACGGGCCATTTTGCAAAATGGTAGCAAAATGCAATTAACAAAAGCATTCACTTTGAAATTTTTTGCCGTACATCTATGTTCCACTTGTAATTCTTCTAGAAATATTTGCTAAAGTATGGCAAACATTTAGAGGGAATTGCTCCCTGACTAAAAACGTGATGATTTGTGACTTGAACTAACAGTAAAATCAAAAACGAAGGAGATGTTTTTATCAAGAATTTCAAAACGTTTTACATGCTAAACAAGCAATACTTATAGATTCTGCTTGTCAGTAACTAAGGGCCGTCGGAACTGAAGGGGGTGGGGGCTAGAGCCCCCTGATAATTCTCAATCTGCAGTATATTTCCTTTGTAACAGTGTATTGAATGAGAAGGAATACAATGGGTTTCTGTCCCCCCCCCCCCAAAAAATTGAGTTTTGTTGAGTAGGGCCAGATAGAACACATATTTCAAAGGATGACTGGGTTCTCTTGACACCAGCCTCCTTTCCTTCCCTACCCTGCGTCACCTTCGAAAAAAGAAGGGTATGTCAGCATATAGTAACTTAACATGAAATTTCTTCTTGTTCTTCCTCAGACAACCATGAGTCCCTTCTGGAGGCATCTTTGTCTCCTCATTGTCGTGATACTTCTTGTGCTTGACGCTGAAGGCAGACCGCGCAGAGGTAATGAAATGTTACACGTAAAATATGAAACTTTTTAGAATCAAAATACCAGCAAACACTACGAATATTTTTATTGCATGTTTATTGTTTAGGCCAATTTTCCAGTTGTTATCATATTTTCTATTATTATTATTATTAGCCAGAATAACCGCAGTAGATTCAATTAATTAAATGCCCTGGGAAAACATACATAAAGAAAACGGTGTTTGCTACTGTATCAAGTAATATCTTTTAAACTTTTGTTTGTTTGTTTGCTTTGATTCATTTAGGAGATGAAAACATATCTTTGTGCATTTTTTGCGGTTTGTTTGAGTTTCGACTGTCTTTTAGTTAACATATATATTTTATTAACAGTGGAATGTAAAATATAACACAACGTTAGTCCTTTCCCTTCCTAAATGCAGACCGCGGTACCACAAAGCTTTAACATGTTAATGAAAATCGGAAACAGCATACTTAAAATATTTAATGTACAAATTACAATTAATGTTTATATTCATATCTAATGCAAAGAATAGTCATTATTCACAATCGTTAATTCAAAGTCTGTTTATTAAAAAAGAGACTTAAAACACTTTGAGTATTTCATATAATACTAGATCTTAGTGCTAACATCTCTGTGTACATTGTATTACTCATGTACGACAAATGTTATTTCAGTTTTGTTATTAACATTTTATTTGCTCTTGTTATATCGGAACAGGTCTTAAACACAAAGCAAGGAAAGTAAAACACAAGGAAGCAGAGACGAAAGGTTAATTTTATTTTGGTTTTGCGGTTGTAGTTTTCTGTGAAAATGAAGAACATAAGTGAACTGGGTATTTGTTATTTGCCAAGAAGTTTGTTGAAAACACGTCTGAATTTTTATATACTATTTCTTATATTCAACAAATTGGCGTAGATCGTGAACTAAAAATTTCAAAATTAATTTAGAAAAAATTGCAAAAATTACTCAAACGTCGATACTTCCTTAATGAGCATACAAAGTGGGGGAAGCGTTGGTGTTACAAACCGAATTTTTGAATTCAGACCACAAAACACTAAACAGTATATCTATGAATATGTTACAAATTGGCCGAAATATTAGCAAAGAAAGATGTTCCACTCTCTAAACGATTACAGTTATTTTGCTTGGACCATAAATCTTTGAAAAAGGGTCAAACAACAATGACATTATTGATAAGAAAGTTGTTAAAAACTAACTTAGAACATTGCCTTCCTGGTAGCTGCATAATCAATTTCGAATATTTAATTTATTAATGCACATACGTATAATGGTATGATTTTTTTCGTTTAATCTAGAGGAAATTGGCAGCGACGATAATAATGACGATGCGCAGGATGCTCCTCCACAAAATGCTCCCGCACAAGCACCAGGTAAGGAGATAATTCTGCATTGTTTACTAGAAGTTATATTCAAAATGAATCTTAAATGGAAAACACCGAGAATGAAAACAATGCTATTTTTAGCAATGAAATAGATGAAGTAAACATTCTATCTTTAAAACAATGTCGGGAAGTGCCATAAAAGCAATCTCATTTGCCTTAATTAATTGGAATTTCACACCCATTTTACACATTCACAATGAATTTACTAATTAGAAATCAGTTTAAAGCTAAAAGATTTGAGATCACACCTTGAACTTGCGTCAATTCGGCGCATAAACTTTCGGTTCCCATTCAAGATAAACGCGTGCGAAAATAGCAAATTTGAATAGCATTGCAGCTTTGTAATGATCTGGGAATTCGGACCTTTTCAATGCCTGCCAATCAATACCTGCTTGTGAAGTTTCATCCGTTCATATTTTGCAAAGAGATTTTGTTTGTCAACAGCATATTTTCAATAAACATGAGCTAAACGTTTTTTTTAAAATAATTGAACATAATTTAGAAATTACTGAACATCAATAAAACATGTTGAGGTTGAAATAAGAACAATTTTTAGTTGCACTGCAAAACAGACGCGGAAAATGCGGCAAAGTTGGAAACTTAAACATATTTTGTTGAAAAATGTACAGCTTTGCACATCTGTCCTGATAAAAACGCCATCAATATCATTGTAGCTATAACAAAGGGCCTAATGCAATTTGAAAGTTGCTAAGATAGGAGGAAGGGGAGTATGTCATTTTTTTATAAGAACCAGTAAATTTAAGTTCAGGCTGACTGTTCTTAATTTTTTCGAAAATCTGAGGCTGGATTGTTCTTAATTTGTTTTTAAATTAAGTGGGTGTAAGCAGTGGGATTGCTAGCTTTTTCGCTCTAAGGATGTGTTCAGGCCTCATTTGCCAACAAAGTGAGTGAGACAGCCTTAATTGGCTGACAAATTTGAATATTCACCGAAAAAGCACCCACACATCGCTAAAAATCCTCGATTTTGAGAAAAAACATTGTTCCAAATTGCATTTTGCAGAAGCTCAGCCTCAGCTTGTTCTTAATTTGTTCTTAACTTTTGACCAGTTTTGAGGCTCGTGTTCTTATAAAATTTTCCCACAAGAAAAGAGTGTACTTAAATAACCTTCCATGTGTCTGAGGCCCTGCCCTCCCACTGTATGAGGCCCTGCCCTCCCATGTGTCTGGAGCCCTGTAAAGCTTCTGATAGTTTCCTTCTCACACCAGGTCGATATTATTTGTAGTGCACTGCAAAGGCGCCAACTTTTCGTTTTCTTAAAGGTGGCTCAAAACTGTGAGCGTAAAATTTGTCATGAAAAAGTTGCTCATGTCGTTTGCAAGGTGCTCGTGATAAATACGTCAGTTATTCCAAAAGCGCATTTCATAATTTCCTTCTTAAAAATCGAGACAAAATGCTTGAATAGTTTTGTACCGAAAATCTGTTCTCATTATAAAAGCTGCAAGGGGTGGTTGAGCCCCCTAAAAACGCCCCAGTTGGCTTGAGCTCCCAAGCTCCCATAAAGCCGGCGTCTTTGGTACTGTGTAAATTTGGAGCTTTGGGTGATTCGCAATGTGACTTTGTTATCAGTGGAAGTTTGACTGTCTTTACTACAAAAAAGAAAAGAAAACTCATTTTCTAACCCTAACATTACTAACAAGTTAAAGTTTTGGATACTGAAGCAAAAACGATCGATTTATGTAATCTTACTGTTTCTAGTGAACATTGCGAGCCACTCAGGAGCAATGGCTGCTGCCAGCAACTTGCACACTGCCTTAACAGAAAGTATTGGTAGGTAGATGCAGTCAAATATCCACTGATAACAGGAATTTGTTGCTTAGTAACTAGCAGTGGCGATGGGAATAAGGGGGGGGGGGGGGCAAAAAATTCCCTTTTACAAGGCCACTCTTCGTTTGTTTAGTTGCATTCCTCAAAAATTAAGAAAATCTTTGACTTCATCCTCCAAAAAGAGATAAAAACAAGTGAAGTCAAACGTTGAAAGGGTCCTGGTTCTTCCCAAGGTTAAAAGCTGGATATGTCCCCCTGGAAAAGTCCCTAGGAAATCTCACACGTGGGTTATTTATTCAGCCAATCAGAGACTAGGCACAATATGTTTTGTCCAATCCAGAACGTTAGACCAGATTCAACACATTTTTGTAAAACTTCGTGAACTTTCTCATCATTATTCATTGATATGCCAATTTATATTCAGATGATGTATTGAATAAATTGTTGAGCAAGAGCAGAGTTTTTTTCTAACTTTATCTATTATTACCTCAAAAGTTTACCTATTCTAACCTTGAGCAGTTTGCAACATCGTTGATCAACAATCCTGCTTATTGCAATGTTTCATGTAGTAATACTTGATGTAAAACTGGTAATCAATATACCGTACCTCACGAATTCATAACGACCTCTTTTTTGTCTATTTCAGGTAAGCTCAGCGTTGCCAGTCATCAAATGAATTCGGCATTGCGAAATGCAGCGTCATTTGGCGTCGGTAAGATCGATGCACTGCACACTCACACACACTCACACACACGTCTAAGCACACATAGGGTCTTGTAAATATTACGTTGCGAAAAACGGTTTTCCAGCCACCCCTACTCAAAAATGTGGAAATTCTGGGTTGAAAGCTCACAATTAGTCCTTATTTTTTTTTTAAAGTTATAAAAAACAAATGGATATTTATTAAACAAATAAAAAAGCAACGTAAAATATCTCTAAAGAGCATCACTCTCTATCTTAATGATCAGGGTCACATTCTCTTATGGGCGGGCACCACACCCCTCCTCTAGATGTGTTTACGTAATATCTAGATGATCTCAATGGAAATACTTTATTTTTCCCCACCTTCTGAAGGGCAAGGCATCATCATATTATTGATAAACCTCTATCTTCCTACAGTCACAAGGGAGTGTTGATGCAATGCTTACCCCCCTCCCTCCGCAGCTTATGAACTCTAAAATAAGCATTCAGTCTTATACCCTTCCTTTTTATGTGCTTTATGAAAATGCAGTTAGTATAGATTCTTTCAGTGTTGTTTTTTCAATGATATACAGGCACGTAGACAATAGGGGCAGGGGGCAATGCCCCCAATTTCCCCCCAATAATCTGCGAAAATTGAGTTCGAAGATTCTAAAAGCGCAGCTTGATCTGACAGTATTTCGTAAGGCAGGTATATAAAAAGCTATATTTTTATCCATGCCCCCCTTTCCAATCCAGTTTTGCTGTCTACAGGACTGACGATATATCAATATTGAATTTTACTTTTTGTAAAAGAGCAAGGATTGGTTTCACGAGTAATACAAATTGTAATCCAAAGAATCTAAATATAACTTAATATATAAAAAAAACACATTGAATCATAATTAGTTAAATTCCAACTTTTAGAAATTATTGATGTACGTTAAATTCAAGGGCTAGAGTGATCTTGGAGCTACCTCGTGTTGGCAAGACCTGCCCTCGAAAAACTCCAAGCAAAATAAATTTTACAACAAACAACGGGGAAAAATGAAACAACAATATTTGTTTATTTGTTTTATGAAAAGTGCGTGTCAAGAATAGCTAAATGTAATTTGTTATGAATTATCTATTTCATTACATGTATTTGCATGGCAGTCTAGATACAGAGTAAAAAAGTTATCTAGAAAAAGTTATGTTTTGTAAAATCCGCCTTCCAGTACAATTTGACAAGTTAATGGAAATATTGCAAAGTTTTTGTGCCGATAATTCAAGACATTCAGTAAGCAAAGACCTTACTTCAAAATGCTTTACTAAACTGCTTCCTCTAGGCTCTTCTAGGCTCTTCAAAAAAATCAAAAATGCTTGCAATAGATGTTAGCAAATTTCTGCTTACTAAAAGAATTGTTGTCTTTTTAAAAATTTGCAAAACATCAAAAGCGCAATAAATGTTGGTGAATAATGAGCTGCTTTTTTAGATGCACTCATTAATAGACTCAAATTAACTGCAATGCCTGCCAAAAGTCTTGAAACACTGACATCAATTTCCAAGGTCAAAATAAATCATCCCCCTCTCCCCTACAGAACAATGTTGGTTTACTATCAAACGGGTTAGGATTTTATTAAGCACTTTCTTTTGCGCTTCTTTTATGATGTTTCTCTAAATCATCAACATTATTTTAGGGGGAACGGGGCGGAAGTAGTAATTTTTTTTCATGAAAGGAATGAAAGATATCAAATGCAGCGTAAATTGCTGGGTGTTCCAAGTACTTTTGGCAGGGATTGTACACAATATTTTGTAAATCAAAAGTTTCGATTAGACATAAACTTCAAAATGTGAATATTTAGATGAAAGTGAGCACTTGCTTTTCAAATATCAATACTTTTGGTTATCCATTTCAATTGCATATATAGTCATTTTCATAACATTTTAGAAAACCAATAAATATTCCAACGAATATTTTCTGTAGCAAGAACATGCTATTCAATTCAGCTAGGTTTATGGTAACTTGCCATTAATTTGTCAAATTTATGTTTTAAGCATGTTTTCCTTCAAATCGGTTTTCTAAAAAGGACTAACATGGATGAAAAGAAATAAGAATGAAATAAATAAATGAATGAAATTTAATGAAACAGTCTACTTGTGTGTAAAATGCCAGTTCACCATTAATATGATATGTAGATACTCCATTTTTCATGTATGGACACTGGTGTCCTGCCGTGAGACCCTGTATGTACAATGTAATTTGCGATAGATAATTCACAGGACATAGGAAAGGTTCATCATAAACATTTTCTATTATTCTATAGGACCTCTAGGTGACAGTGTGGCACCTGCAATCCAACAGTATGGCCCACCTCTTCACTGCCCTGCACCGTGCCCTCAAACATGCGCTGCTCAAGGATGCAGCCCAAGCTGCTGCATGCAAAACCTCCCAATGCCACCACCAATGCCACAACAAATGCCTTGTATGCCTCCGGGATGCCAGCCACCAATGCCTCCACAAATGCCTCCACAGATGCCTATGCAGATGCCTCCACAGATGCCTATGCAGATGCCTCCGCAGATGCCTATGCAAATGCCAATGCAGATGCCAATGCAGATGCCAATGCAAATGCCTTGCACTCCACCAGCATGTCCCATGCCAATGGCTCCACCACAACAACCACAGATGCTCTCTGTCACCTTCAGTAAGCCTCAAATCTCATTTTTGCCTCAAGCAGCCCCTCCACCTCCTCCCCCACAGGCATGTCCACAACAATGCAGACAAGAGTGTGCCCCTCAGTGTCCACACAGCTGCTGTGGCCCAGCTCCACCCCAACAGGTGATGATGAACCAGTGCCCACAGATCTGTGCCCAGCAATGTGCACCCCAATGCTCGCACTCTTGCTGTGGTCCCATGGGTCAACCTCCTCCAATGCAGATGCCTATGATGCCTCCACAGCCCATGATGCAAATGCCAATGCCTCAACCAATGCCTCAACCAATGCCTCAGCCAATGCCTCAGCCTATGCCTATGCCACAACAACCACCAACAATGCCACAACAACCAGGACAGTGCCCACCAGTCTGCCAACAATCATGTGCCCCAGTTTGCCCGCGTTTCTGCTGCGGGCCTGGTGGCAAATAAACTAAGATACTTGCTCCCTAGTAATCGAACTTTCTATTAGAAGCGACTGATGGCGAATTGAGAAATGTTTTGTATTTAGCAAACGAAAGCAATCAACAATATGTTTATATAGTTATGTAATTAGCTTTTGTTATATTACCGATCAAGGTATATGTATATTTTTGTATCAATACATATTGGAACTTCAAGATTTGGTTTCATCTTCAAGATTGTTCTTATCCCTCGAAAACAGCTGCAACTTTTGACAAAACTCAAAGAATATGAAAACCCTTGATAAGACATTTCTATAAGCTGTTTTGTCATGTTGACAAGATGTATCATTTGTGAGATCTATTCTTTAGATTCCATTTAGCATCTAGCAAAAGCTTTCAGGGTTTTGATATATCTTGGTGTCTCTTAGCTTCACTTTCTGTTATTGTAAATTAACATTTTTCGTCTGCACGAGCATGTAAATGGCGGTCTAAACTATTGAATGTTTAAGCTATTGTCGTAAATTTTGCAATAATGGACAAAGGAAACACTTTGAACCTTTTTTCTTAAACCTAACCTGTGAATTTCTGTTGGAAGGATGATTAAAACTTGGTCATGAGAGAATTATTATCACAATAAAAATTATCACGAAATGAACGAATTCGTTTAAGCAGTCATTACTATCGCCCTGGATTTTAGATTTGAGAGTCTACAACAATTGTTATTTACTTTCGAAATGTTGATGGCTGAAGAAATAAGAAGCTTGTTCTTTTGGGCTGACGGCATGGAAGTTAGAAACATGATTCAATGTTGCATGTATCAGGATTAAAAAGCCAAATTGGATAATTTTCTTTAACTACACCGCACAAGCGTGGTATATATGTTTCAACACACGCACCTTTTAAAAAAAATTTCCAAACTTAAAAGAGAAATTGTGAAACTTCAAAAAATGTTCCTTGCTAATTGCTGGGTAAGGTGATAACTTTTGAAACTTGGGCTTGCATAGTGTAGCATTGCTCTTTCATTCTTAAAATTTGACTATTACTTAAAGTGTTAAAATTTAAATAGAATAAAGAAATATCCTCAAAATTTCAGCTGCAAATAGCTAAAATTAAGTAGTAGGCAAAAAACAAATTTTCATGGAAATTCAACTCTAAAATTGGCCAAGTTTCGAAACTTCTGCCCAGAAATTCCCAATCTGGCAACCCTGACATTTATATCAATGATCGCTTCGAGCCCTTAGAGTATTTTAAAAACCGTTAAATGCACGATACTTTCTGATGCCAGACAAAGATTTCTTTGTGAAAGTGCCTAGATGTCTTGTCATTGAATTCCTCAGCCTCGATCCCTCGATGCCTATCCGTACTGATCTAGCTCAGATCCGGCCGTTTCCACGGGGCCTTTTCGGGATCGGATCGGTACCGGATCACTTTTTGAAGCGTCCGTGCTGAATCCCAAACCGGATCCGCGACGGGATCGTTTCGGTACCGGACCCAAAAAGAGTTCGGATAGGGGATCAAGGGGATCCGAGAGTGTTCGAATCCTTGAGGTCCCGTCTAAATGCAACGCCCATCAAAATAGTTTTGGCTCTGGATACGATTGGATCATTTCTTATTACTGCTTACCGTTCACGGCTGCCTGGCCTTGTTTAGAAATTCTATGGCATTGGTTGGATACTTTACACGTGTCTCCATGACCTTATTAAATTATAAGTACATATTCTTAATTTTTGGAGATCTTGAAAAAAAATTATGTTTCGTTTTTTATGTTACATATTGATCTTATCCTGTAAATGCAAGCCTGCCTGCAGACTCTTGAATTGAATTGCAAATGTATTCAATTCAAGAGTCTGCAGGCAGGCTAGTAAATGCAAGCTTCAATCAGCTATGTTTAAAATTTCCGTTGTCGATTCTATTTAAAACCTTTCCTTTCTAATACATCGGTATTTTGCAACTGCTTGTTTGGGTTACAGAATAAGAAGAAAAAATAATAACATATCTGTGTAGTTATCTGTTTGTCCATGTTTTATTTTTACAGCTAAAAGTATAGTGAGTGGTACTTTAGATTGACCAGTAGAATGAGAATCACACAGTTTGCCAAAGGAGTTGCAGGGATTGCTGCATGTGCCTAGAGATTAACAAATGCAATCGATTTGAACTGATTCGCAGCTCTGAAATATGAGACTCGTATTTATCATTTTTCATTTTTCTATAAATATTGTAAAAAGCAATGATTTTTTGGCCGTTTTTTAAATTAGATTATGTGATAAAATATCAGAATATGTGATAAAAGTTATAATTCTTTTATTCAATTGAAACTGACTGTTGTTGTCCACTCGCTTAACAGTTGCGAGGTATCACAATGCTAGTTTACAACCGTTAGTCCGGTCCTTCTCGTTAGCGTCTTCTCTACGAATCCTAAATACATTAGGATGACATCCACTTTTCCAGCTCTCTGCCCATCCATTTCAATAGTAAAAAAACACGAAATATCCTCTAGGCTGATGGGTTGTTCTGGGGGCAGGAGGTCAAAACTAAGGGAAAGCATAGGCTGAGATGCAATTTGAAAAGCGGGTATTGGGTCATGGTCGAAATAAGACTCATGACAAAGATTTTGCAAAGTCAGCTCATTTGTATGACAAGCAAATTCTTTTCTTTTGAAAAAAGTGGGAGTGGCATGCCGACCGGTCCCCCTCTTCGGGGGCCCTGGAATCGGTTTCCATTGGCAATCATACACTCATTTTTTATAAGAAACTGGCTATAAGAAACGAGTACTGGACAGTCAGAAAAAAATTAAGAAACTTCAGAACTCGAAGCAAACAAATTAAGAAACTATTAAATCGTGATAAAACTGAGAACAACAAAATTTGTAAAATCCAAGAACAAGATTGCCCTGTTAGCCTAGATCTCTTGACGTGATAAAAAAGTCACGAACATTTCATAACATCATTCATGACATCATAATAAAGAAACTCTTAAGAAACAATGAGTATTGAAATTTCCAGAACATTAAGAAACTGGAGTACTCAACATCGACCTTTGTTTCCTATAAAAAAATGAGTGTATCATGCTTGAAGGGGAGCCGATTCTCCTTTATCAGGATATCAAGCCTGCCGAGGTTTTAAGATATGCGATCAATGCACAAATCATGATCATTCACCAAATAGATTAAGAACCATCAGGTTTAAAGAACAATTTATAAGCTATTAAGATCCCATGGCCTAGCTTGAAAATCGTTTTAAACATAATACCTTTCACAAGGACAAAAGAAGCGCAACAAGCTATTTTCTGGTCGACCTATATGACGTACTTATCTTATCACTTAAAACGAAATGAAGCCATGTAGATCTAGCGTAGGATGCCTGAAGACCTGACGCCAATATCATATATGCTATAGGTGGGATACATAGTAACAACATCACCAGAAGATTAATCTTGACACCACAGAAGATCTCTTGAAATTACTTCAATACGATATTGATGTCATCTGCGGTTATTCATGAGAACGTTACATTTGTGTGATGAAATTTGGTAGTTCACAGTTGAACGGTCGTTTCAAAGATTTATGCATTGGAAAAAGTTGGATAAAAATGTAGTAGTTGAGAAGGGTTTTGATTCTCGACCTCTTATGGCCACAGGGACATTGTCAACTTCTGCTAGCCTTAGGGCGGTGTAGCTGTGAACTGGGTCGAATTGGAAAGCAATTTATGAAAAAAGAAATCAGCCTTGATTTTTCTCATGAAATGCTGGAATAGGTTCACTCTTGGGCGTTAGAGACTGGTGACCTCCCTCTGTTTACAAACATGCAAACTTGATCCCCAATGAAAAATGTCCCATTTTCTTTCTTTTTAGCCATTGGTTTTTTGATTATTAGAAACTTGCACAACACTGCTCTGTAATATATTTTCATTTTGTAATATTTATATATAATTAATAGGTATCAATTGCAAGCTTATGGGGCATTTAATTGAAAAATGGGAGCATTCAGTTTTCTCCTGTTTTGAAGTGGGTGTGAACACGATACCCTCAGTCACAGAGTTAAAGAGGGTATCGATGGCAGGGTCGGAACTGCGTATAACAAGATGAGGAGCCGAAAGCTACCGATTTAGGCCCTCATTTTCAGATGTAAAAAAATGCGTCTCTGAAGTAAAATTTGGATGCAAAAGTTGAAAGTGAAATTGAATCATTGCAAAGTAACAAGATGAAAAACTGAAACGATTAGACAAATGTATGATTGGACACTCCATTAGCTTTCTACCTACCCTGCTACCTACCATATTAATTCAATAAAACGTTCCCTTCTTGAAAACCCCTCAAAAGAACGCCCCTCCCAAAAAGTAAAAGATCTAAAGAACACCCAGGGCGTTTTCTTGAAGGAACTTTTGTAGCAGATCTTTATAATGATATCAACGGGTGATATGGTCAGCGGCAGCGCGTAATGAAAGTGGACGTAACAATAAAAGGAATGAGTAAGGTTTCTTTTTGAAGAGTGAAGAAATTAATGTTTATCTATCAACCCTATCCTTCTTCTATGTGATCTGGGAACATTTTCTCGTGCGCTTTTCGTGTGCTTTTTCGTGTGCTTTTTCGTCTGCTTTTGTGTGTTTTCTCTAGTGTTTGTTTCTTGTTCTTTTTCGTGATTTTTTTCGTTTGATTTTTCGTGGCTTTTTGTGTGCCTTTTCTTGTGCTTTCTCGTGCGCTTTTCGTGTGCTTTTTCGTGTGGTTTTCCGTCTGCTGTTGTGTGTTTTCTCTTGTGTTTAATTCTTGTTTTTTTTCGTGCGTTTTTTTCGTGTGCTTTTTCGTGGCTTTTCGTGTGCCTTGAGAGATATTTTCTAAATAACGACTACATTCAAATTTGTTAATTAAAACAACATAACCATATTTTAAGAAATCAGATGACTGTGAAGCTAACGATCTTTTTTGGCTTCCTTACCGGACAGGGTTGGCCTTGACACAGGAGTGGGATATTTCTTAAATGGCAAAAGAGATCTAGACTCTCTGGCCCTGATGAGCTCTGTAGAGAACCAAAGCTAGAAGCATTTAGATTTATAAAGGTTAAGAATGCAGACAATAAATTCTGCCCTAATTTGAGTTTCCATGGATTTAGAACTTGGTAACTGCGTAGCAACACACAGGTGCTTTCATTTGAAATTTTTGATACGAAATTTGAAGAAAGAATCAATCATGGAAGAAAATAACTGTTTTTCATCCCACTCAAGAAAAAAAATCATTTTTAGCACCCGCAAGCATTCAATGTTTATTAAGGAGCATGAAATTGTGGTCGCTGATGACGAAAGGAGTCTGCCAAAGGCTGATAGGTTTTAACCTTACGGAGTTAAAATTAAAAGCACGGGCTTTTTGCAGTCTCGCTAAATGTTAAGATAAAAGTGGTTAAGTATTTCAAATTGCCCAAAAGTCTTAATTATGACTCTTCTTCCCGCGCTTTACCCGCGCTTTAATGCAATTTTATGAGGTGTTTGAAAATGATCCTTTGGGGTGTGCCGGTGACTTCTTAGTGCTCCATTTCAAACCCCATTATGGGAAAGTTCTTTTGTTTATGGATTTGCCCATGGGAAAGTTCTTTTGTTTATGGATTTGCCCATGTAATCTATGTCACTAACTTGGCTCCCCAAGGATTTTATCATCATAAAACTAGTCCCTCTGGCTCTTGTCATAAATAGTTTGACGATGCAAGTTCCATGCCTATTTTATAGACCCAAAATTCCATTGGTGGCTACCTGACCTTTCATAGGCAAGACCAGAACTCTAAAGTGCAATTTTGCAATTTTCTATATTAGGTTGCCTCAGTAAATTCAAACCTCCCTTTCCACTCCAGAGTCTATGCTGGATTAGCAGCTCTATAATTGAATCGGTGGTGTCAGGGAAAAGTTATTTTTGAAAGGATAGAGAAAATATCAACTATTCTTCAGAAGCCTCAACTACTTTTCTCTGTAATTGTAGGCTGAGATAGATTAAACACCTCTCAATTGTTTGCCACCAAAATCGTTTATTAGTAGGCAAAACTTCTTTAAAATTAGGACAAAATAGGAACGAAACCGCCTTCGTTTTCCTTACCGCACAAACGCCTTTAGCAGTGCGAAGATGTTCCGCAAGGATCAAGTCTTGCACCATTCGCTGTTAAAGTATTCACTGGAATTGCACCTCCAAAACTCCAAATGAAATTGTTATGAATACACAGTCAAATGTTCTCCTAACCTTTATATGACCTTGAAACAGAAAATGTTTTCAAAGATTTGTTTCACTTACTCCAAGACAAGATTTTTTAAAGGGTCTGACAGAAGGGCAACATTGCTTTAGTTGTTGTTGCTCAGCAAGCCTCGGGCCTCGTCGTGATTATGGCGTCAGTTATTATTCAAGTATAAGCAGTTTGTTTCAGAGCAATTCAATGCCGCTGTCGTGTGTTTCACTGTTTGAGCTCGATAACATATCAAGCGACTACTTCGGTTGACCAGCTGCTACAGTATCTTTGAAATATGGCAACCACGAGCTATTGAAATCAAGTTGCAATAAGTCTATTGCATAGCATTAAAAGGCAACACAATACTTTGAAATGACACTGCTTTATCGCTATGGCAGAGAGAAGCACTGCTTTGTGATAGACTGGTCGCTGTTAGTTGGTGTCCAGCAGCAACTTGACTTTCAAGGTCACATGCCTAAAGGTCTTGTTAGACCATGGGATCTGATAAAACGGATTTCGGCACTGTTAATATTGAAGCAATGGCGTTATTCTTGAAAATTGAATGAGATTTATAGTCTGATTAAAAAACATAGGCCGATTTAATAGAAAAAGGTATCAATAACAAAATTTCTGAAAACCTCATGAATAAACTTATTGAATGTCTTTTCAAAACAGGTGACTGCGAATTGTTTTAAGTTCAATTTCCGTGTCATAGCTGTCAAGGAGCTAAACAGCTCCTCGGCTAGTGAAGTTGACTGGGGCCTCAAAGCGATATATAAAGAAAGGCGATAACGAATGATACACAAGCCCGGCGAGAATTTTTTTGATGGAGGATAGCAGGAAAATATGGCACAGGACGGAAAGATTTGTCTTGGGCTGGCAGGGAATGGGTAATATTTGCAATCATGTTGGCTGACGAGCCAAACAGGGAACTTAAGACAGACGGGGAAAAATTTCAGCTTTCAAGGGCTATAAGGGACGCTGGAAAATGGAAAAATTGGCCGGGTCATTCGATTTTTGGAAAGGAGAGCACAGAAAATTTCTGATCGAGAATGGTTTTCACCGGGCTTGTGGCAGAAGGGTGTCCTGTAGTCCATGTATGCGTATGCTTGCGAGTTGCGAAAGCCTGTTGCTTAACCTTCCTAGAAACAAGATCCTCTTAAGTCACGGGAATTGTGAACAAGAGTATCACAATTCTCGTAAGAAAATATGAGTACTTGTCATTAGAAAAACGGAACAAAATAGGAAAATGACGTCATCACTGCCGTCCTGCTTTTCGACTCTACTTTGTAGAAAGAGCCATGAGATATTAGGAGCGAACGCGGAAAGGAAGGCCAAAGAAAATAATGAAAGAGTAACGTAGAGTAAATGGAAGCCCCATATGCTTCGTGTGCCCCTGTGAGCTGAAGAAAGGAGAGGAAAGCAAAGATATGGCATTTTCACTGTTAATCCATTACCCTCATTCTCCATCAGAGCGGCACTTCAACACAGGCTGGCATGCAGGGGACTGGTACCCAGAGTACGTCACCATGTTCCTTAAAGTATTTTCAATAACCACAGGCAAAAAGAAACTAAGAAAAGAAAACTTTAGCTTTATTATTTTAGAATTATGAGCATGTTACAAGAGACTGGATTCAACTTGAATACTGAAAATAGAGTTTTTCAAAAATGAAAAACTAATAGGTTTTATTACTTTAGTTTGATTTTGTACTATTGTAACTTAGTTCAAATGAGAACCATCCCTCACATATTAAAAATTGCTTTGTATTTCTTAGAAATTATCTAAAATCGTCTTCAACAATTATGATAAACATTAAAGGAAAAGTTATTATGATTAACATTCCGTTCACAAAAGAACGGGAAGGAAAATGCGAGAAAGAAGGGAAGCCTCTCCCCCCAGTATGTCCCTGTCTGATGAATTTTGTGTGTTTTGTCGATTTAACCACAAATTATATTCATTTTTTTTGCAGTTTTCATTTCAGAGGTCAGAGACAGGATGTTTTAGTTCTTACAAGCCTCACTGATAGAATCACAGAACTTTCAAGCTCAATAGGGTTAAAACATAGTGTTTAAACGATTATTTTATGTTGCATTGGCTGTAAATAGCTAGAAAAGTATAAATATTAAAAAAAGCAACTGATGTTAAACTGGAATATCCAGAAAGAATACTTTTGAGTAAAAATGCGAGCCTTCTTTTCTCACCTCGAGCACTACAAAGAACATTAATCATTTTTAAGTTGCATCAACAATTTCTGTTGTTTGTTTTGCCAAATAATTAGATTTATATTTGTCTCCACTGTTGGAGGATCTTGTTTGACTTTCGGTGACGCACATAATTTATCAATCGAATCTTGCGACAAGTGTTTCCACAGAATTTCTATTCTCCTCCATGCGAACAGGCACTCGAAATTGCCATTGCCGTGGCGGTGCTATTCAAAGCTTGAAACAAACATGACCTCTTTCTTCCTCATTCCGTTAATAAAAGCCATATTCATTTGCCAAATTAAAGAAGAATAGCGATATCAAAACCCAAGCATTGAATGAATTCGAGTCTAAAAGAGCCTTATTTTGTTACGCTAAATAACGAATAACCTAAAGGCTTTTTCCCTTTCATCGTTTTATTTGAATTACCCTGAAGGTGCTTGACGATGAACTCAACTTTTGCATAAAATAATCTGTGAAGTTAAAAAATGACTGCTAAAGGTGACAGAGAACTTATGAGATCATTCAGGAATATGACACGAAAAGGCCACTTTATTTGTAGACATTGCCTATCTCTATGGCAACAATTATTTTTTGTCCTCCAGACTGAAATGTGTCCAGTGGGAAGTGGAATGATGGCGGAAGAGCAGTGGGGATATTTGATTAAGATATTTAGTTAGTTCACACTTTTGTTTGTGTTGTCAAGGGTCACGATCTCAGCAGATCGTAAAGAGAATTTGATATGACAATGGCAGAGCGGCCAGGACTTATGTACACCAGCAAACTGCCTGTGCTGACAAGTCGATATGCTGCCCGGCCTAGAAGGCTGCCTCGTATAATGGAGAATGTGAGTCGACCGAGCAATGCTAGCAAGTCAGTTGTGTTTTATAAAAACGGCGACAAATATTTCCAAGGACATCAAGTTGTTGTTACACAAAGAAAATACAGAAGTTTCGACAGCTTGCTGACAGAGTTGACGCGGGTTACGAAATTGCCTCACGGAGTCAGATTTTTGCTGACACCGACAACTGGGAGGCGTGTAGATACTTTGGATGGGCTTGAAGATGGCAAATCTTACATTGCATCGTCCTTTACAAAACTAAGAAAAGTACACTACGGATCAAGCATTATTAAAGCTGACGATGAGCAGAGAAAGGATCTGCATTCCCGAAAAGTTGATAATATTCGATTAAAACCTTTGCATTACAAACCGGATTCTCATAACCGAGAAAATAAGAAACATGCAATAATTCAGTCAAACAAATCAAATGCAAATGTAATTAAACCACGGTTGATAACAGTTATAAGAAATGGTTTCCGACCTCGAAGGATTGTTAAAGTTCTTTTGAATCGAAGAACTGCCCAGACATTTGAGCAAGTTCTTGACGATGTCACTTCGGCCGTTGGAGTTATCGGTGGATCTGGGGTTCGCAAGTTATTTACTGTTGAAGGAAAACAGGTCCAAGGGCTTTCCGATTTGCTAAACTCTGAAAACTTTACGTTTATCGCGGTTGGCGATGAGAAATTTCATGCACACGATTTGCAAGATATACTGAAAGAATCCAATATTAATCAGAACGGACATAAACCCAAACACCACAAGAAGTCGAGGCAAGAAAAAGATTTAGTTCCTAGACTACCTCCTTCATTATCAACTGCAAATGACATTGATGACAATGATTTGCATAGCAATGCCTCCAGTAGATTGACTGCTACGGATGAAGCAAGTATCGGATCACATCGAAATAGTGTTAAGAATAAGCATATAAAACTTCCCCATATTAAGGAGCTGGAACAAAACCAGGCAGTAAATGGGCATCATTTAGAACTTAGCAACAAACAGAAGGAGGTAGTATTACCTCCTATTGATGCTAACAATAACCAACATGTAGTTGAAGATGTAGAAAAATCTGATAAAATAAATGAATCAAGAGAAAACTCTATTAGGGAGAGAAAAGATGAAACTTCACCAAGAAAGGAAACAGAGCAGTCACCTAGAAAGGAAGTTGTTGATGCAGTAGAGTCACCTGAAAAGTTTGAAAAGAAAGAGATAAAAAATATACGGGATTTATTTGATATTGGTAGAAAGCTTGGTGATGGGAATTTTGCTGTGGTGCGAGAGTGTGTTCATAAGGTGACTAATGAAAAGTATGCTTTGAAAATAATTGACCGAAGCAAGTTAAAAGGAAAGGAGAAAATGCTTGAAAATGAAATCCAAATTATGAAGCGATGTAATCATCCAAATATTGTCAGTCTTGTTGACGATTTTCATGGCAATACAGAGATCTATCTTGTTATGGAGCTGGTCCCTGGTGGGGACTTGTTTGATGCAATTTCAACTGCGGTGAAGTTCACTGAGCCTGTTGCTGCCAATTATGTCCATGATATTTGTTCATCATTACAATACCTGCACAAAAGAAAGATTGTTCACCGAGATTTAAAACCAGAGAACCTCATGGTAAGCTCACTAATGTTACTCCACATTTCTACTTGAATTTCTGGTATCACCTCAGGTGGAAAAATGCTATTAGAAATCATCAATATAGGTATTGTCAGCATAGTTATTGTGGCTGAAAGCTCGTCTATTCATATACTTCACATTAATGCAGGTTTTGTCACTTATTCTGTTATGGGACCTGCAGCTGTTTTCTAAATAGCATCACAGGAACCTAATAGTTACCAGCACAAATGAATAAAAAACTTCACCCTCAATCTTTGCTTAAAATTTATACTTCATTTTTATTTCAATTTTCTTGTCTAATAACAATCACAACTAGCATATCTATAGTTTTAATTATTGATGGCTAAAATGGCTAATTAATACATTTATTTCAGTTTTAAAGTATTGGTTTCATTTGCCGATTTACCAAATTGCTTTGCTAGCAACAATACTTTGAATTCATTCCCCTACCATAATATTTTCTGTTATAACCCACCATTATCTATTACCATGGCAAATTCTGGCAATGACAGCTTACTGTTATGGCAACTAAGTCTTTCTCAATACTTCCACCAGCAGAAACTACTGTTTTTATATGTATTGTTTTGCAAGAAAAGAATTGTTTTCAAACAGATCTGAGTTGCCAAAGCTGGTTTTGTAAAGTTTCTTTTGCAAGTTCGTCCTTATCAATGTCTGGTTTTCCAACATCATTGAAGAACACATCAACATTGATGTTGCTCTATGTGTAGATAAAAGAGAAATGCAATGCTTGCTTCACAGGAGGGTTGTTGGGGCTGTCAAAAATTGTGATCTAGGGAAATGAACCACCTGATCCTCCTCTGCCCCATTGCACTGCACCCCTGCAAGGAATTAAGGAAGATATTCTCAAATTGCCAGTTTTCTTTAAGAATCAAGGAGGAGTATCCTTCAAGGCAGATGGTCGATTATGAATGGGGATTGAGAAGTTTGAAGGGGCTAACGATCTGTTCTGTCCCTTTGATGCTCATTCTCTTGAAATTGACAAATGACCTGGGGGCATTATCATATCTCTGTGTTTATGAAAGGGCATAAAAATTAAAAATTTCTAAGACTATGCATTTTAAAGAATTTTTACAAAGGCAAAGTACCTCTTTTATGTTTCAATCTAACCTCCATTTTGTACTATTTTAGCATACATCGGAAAATTTCGATTTTCTATAACCAAAATTTGTGACTCAACGAAGTTCTGTGATCGCCTTCTCCATTGTCTGTACTAGAATATTATTTTTTTTGTCTCTATCAATTGGTTAGGAACGACAATTCCCTTTTTGTGGCTATGGTGATTAATGCCACACATATTCAAAACGATTTATAGACTCAATCCCACATTTGCAGACGTTAAGAGAGCCCTGTATTTTGATTTTCTGCAGACCTTACAGATGTAAGTGTTCCGCGATAATCATTCCCTCGATTTGATTTGTTTCGTGACCATCTTTTATTTCCCAAAGCTACTTTGCGAACAGAGTTTAAGGATTAAGACGAATTAAGGATCCTTGCAGCAAATGTGTCAGATGTTCTTAAAATTTAAATCCGCTCGATGCCAAAATTGTAGCACCGGTCGCATTGTGCAATTCGTTTGGCTTCTGCAGTTTCCACCATCTAATTGCAATTATCATCGAGGAGAAATTGTCACAAACCGGTGCACAAACGAGCTTGGAGAATCTTTATCACCTTTCCAAAACATTTTGTTGCATTTCTAGGTTGCCTAATCAGATTTTTACTGATTGCTTAAGCATTTCCAGTAATATTCAATTATCAATTCACAGTTTATATGTTCAACGGGACGTGATCTCTTAAAATGTGTTTCGTAGACTGCGAAGTTTCGCATTTTTACCTTGATATTTATGAAATTTTATAGCTTTCTAGAATATTTAAGAGTTCCCCTTTCGTTTGTGAACAACAAATTTCCCTTCATTTGAGACACCAAGCCCCATCTCTGTAACAATTTGTCGCAGTAAAAATATCATTCTGTCTGTAGTCAAATTTGTCAGTCAAAAGTGCTGTGTATTTTAAAGTAAGCGTGTAAGTAAAGTTTGCAAAAAATGCGACACCGGCCAGGTGACTTGCCAGGTGAAGTAATTTTTTGTGACAACAAACCCCACCTTTTCCTAGCGTCAAAATTCATTGATTAGCTGTGCCAGATTTCTGTTTGGCCTGTGTTTCCAAGCAACGCTGCTTTGACAACGTCATCTCAAAAGCTGAGTAAAGGGAAAATCCATAGCAAATATATTTGAAGTTTTCTTTTGTGGTTGTTCAGACTTATTGCCGCGAAAGAACTTAATTGCATTTATATCCATAGTAAATATTGTTCAAGATCTCGATATTTCGAATGCTTATTACCTTTGACAGTTAAAAGCTATTTCCAGTTTTACTTGGAATCCTCGTGAATGCATGTAAAGCCGTGAAAATAGTGTGACACGTAAGTTCAGAATGTTTCGAAATATGAATGGGTAACATGAGCAGAGAAAGGCCATCTGTTTTGTAGTTTCACAGCAAAGAAAAAGAAGTCATATAGATCTGTGATTTGATATCATTAAACAGCGATGGGTAATTAATAAAAGTTTAACAAGAAGGAGAAATTTCATTTACAAAGGTCAAAACGTTGTGCATATTTTCAGGATTGAAGAAAAATTTCCTTTGCAAGGGTCAAAACACAGTTTTCAAATGTCTTGGTTGATATCTGAGTTTTGCTATGTTTCAAACCCTTTTTTGCATGTGAGTGAGTCAACATTTACGGTTTGGTTGCATTACCCCCCCTCCCCCCTCTCTTGGTAAACTGGTACATCGCCTACTTGTTCTACGCTGTTTTGTTAAGGGCACCAACGGGACTCAGATCTTATCTCTCATCTGAGACCAGTAACCTAACATTTCTACTTTAAGTGTTTTATTCGGCTTAAATTCGATTCAAGAACTCGTCTTTGTTGTCAAATAGCGATAGCTTAAATCTGACGCTATTTAGCACCCAAACCTTGTTGTTAGGCCAAACTGGTTGGCAATTGCGTGTTAAGATATGTTCCTCTGCATCGCTGATTTCCCGCCAGCTTAGCAAAACCAAAGACGAATTCCATGTTTACCTATCTTCAGCTAATATTGAATCACAATTCTTTGGCTTTTTGTACCAAGCTATCTACTGTAAACATCTATTCAATTTATATTTAAACGAAGCCTTCTTATGCTAAGGACACTCGACGCTGAACCAACGATACAAAGTCAACTTGCTTTCGCCTTTTGTTTTCTGTTTAAATCCATACACCTGTGTATTCGATCAGCGTGAAACACGTCTTTTCTTCTGCTTTTACGCACAAATAGATTAATTTGTTTTAATTAAAAAAGCACACGTTTAGAGTTGTCAAATTCAATGCTGGTTTGTTTATTTATTGTGTAAAATCGTACAAGAAAGTTTGAATTCAAGCTTATCTTAGCTTATATGAAACGTGCGAAAATTGCAAAGCGCATTTTTAAAACGAAATAAAAACGACCATAATCGACAATACCCTTGTTCATGCATATTTAATGAAAAATGAAATTTTATTTGAGTGTTTATCACTTAGCTTGACAATAGTCTTGAAAAGCAGAAAGTAATAATTTATTAAGCTGATCAATCGATGGCGAAAATAGAAGCAAGATTTTCCCCATTCTGTTCATTCTGTTAGCAGTAAAATGTTTGTTACCCATTGGTTCAGTGGCGGAAATTATGGGGTATGAGGGGGGGGGCTGGCTCGAGATCGTTCTGAAGTATATTTTAAGCTAATCTAAGGGCGTAATTGCCAAATTTTCCGCATTTTCCCTTTTTACCCCCAGGGGCCTCTATAACCTCTCTGTACCCTTTTTGCAAAATTTGAACATAGCATAGCTGGCAAAATATTAGCCTGGCAAAATAGTCAAACAAACAATATATGAAGAAAATCAAAACTGCTTGTCAATTCTATATTTAATTTCAATTCCGTAAAAATTAACAGAAATTTCCATCGATTTCTTCCAAATAAAAGTTATTTTCAAAC
This sequence comes from Rhopilema esculentum, assembly GCF_057945365.1. Lineage (NCBI taxonomy): Eukaryota > Metazoa > Cnidaria > Scyphozoa > Rhizostomeae > Rhizostomatidae > Rhopilema > Rhopilema esculentum. Next base: position 13,922,501 of record NC_142830.1, read on the forward strand.
GTATTTCCCACTGAAGAAAACAAAATGAAATACAGAAAATTGGCATAACAATTAAAATCATGTTGTTATCATGAACGACTTGTCAAAAATGTAATCGGTTGACCTCTTGTATCATCAATTGTTTTAGATGATAAACCGATCTTGATATCAAAATTCATAAACGGATTATTCTTCTTGCTACTTAATTATGGCGTGATCAGCAAAGATTTCTAAAGGGTCCCGCCAAAAATCACCTATTTTCATAAAAATGTGCAGTTTTCTCAAAATTAGACATGATCCAAGATGATATCTTGTCGGAAAATCGTAGGCCTGCCCCCCTCCCCCAAATGAAAGCCTGAATGTCCGCCATTGATTGGTTATGAAATAACCGAATGTTTTTAAATGAAGAAAAACTGATAGAATGTTTTCCTTCTTCCATATCTGTGGCGTTTGAGTTGCAATACTACAGTTGTAAACATGTCATTTGAAATTTTTGAAGTTTTGTCCAAAAATACTTTGTCCAGAAGTCATAAGATGAGCAATTGCTGATAAATTCCTATTCTGTAAAACGAAAATTGCAACTTTCTCGTTTTTGAAGCACTTTAGGTAAATTTGATATCCTTTAATGAGGTTTCTGCCAATACTAATTTTGACGTTTTATCAACTAGGTTTATGAAGGACCCGGTGGAAGAAAAACTCTGAAACTGGCTGATTTTGGTCTTGCAATGGAAGTAAAAGAACCAATATACACAGTTTGTGGAACACCAACATATGTCGCCCCAGAAATTCTCCGTGAATCTGGTTATGGCCTAAGAGTGGACATGTGGGCCGCTGGCGTGATCGCATACATCATGCTTTGCGGTTTCCCGCCATTCCGAAGCACGAAAAGGAGGCAGAGTGAACTGTTCGATCTAATACAGGAAGGTAATTTCGAATATATCTCTCCTTATTGGGACGAAGTTTCCGAAGATGCCAAAGACTTTGTTTCGTGTCTATTAGTTGTGGATATTCCGAAACGATACTCTGCCGACAAGGCCCTGAATCACCCTTGGGTCAAAGGAAAGATTTCACAGTCTCGGGGAACATCGGCTATCGCAGACGACGAAAGTATGTCAGGAACCAGCGTAGCTTTATCCAAGTTTAAAACTGCTGCCATCTCCATTCAGTCAGTCCAACGACTGAAAATGCTGGCTGCTGATTTTCAAGATAATCGAGGGGAAAAAATTCTTACGCACGTAAAGTAGTCGCCATTTCGACGACCATATTGTATATTTTCAAGTCAGCAACCCGCTTACCCAGGAAGGCTGTTAATGATCTACTAAACGAAATGTTGAATCGATATTGAAAAGTGCCGATAAAGGCTGATGGGACAGTGCGTAACTAGGCCATTAACAGATTTGCTCGAAGTTTGGTCAGTGCATTTCTCATTCTCGTTTTCAAGTTTCGGTTTCGTATCTTGCAGGTTTCTAATGCGCAACAAAACATAAGCCCTTGATAGAATCAGTCGATTTTGGAAGACTGTTCCTCTCTCTAATTTCATCCTACAATTTTTCATTATAAATTCTACAAAGGTCGTTGTATCGCTTGGTTATAGCACAGCTGTCGTGCTAAATAGCAAAGGTCTTTCTGGAAAAGTAAAGAGAGAGATTGAAAATACATCCCGACTCGAAAATTACGTTTCGTCATGTTTAAACTTTGCATTCATTTCTCTACAGCAAATTGTTATCACCAAAATCACACTTCATTGCCACTGTTAATCAGCTTTTCCAAAGTATCCAGACCTTGAACTTTCGACAATTATGTTACTTAAATTCGAGACAGGGTGGGTATTCTATAGCAGAAAATCCTGTATAAACATGGTAATTACGTAACATTATAGAGCACTTTGTTCGGCTTCCAAATGAAAATAAAACCTCAACTAGCTCTGATCTTCAATACCTTTAAATATCTCATGTTGTTTTTAGGATCAATCCCATGTTTACAATTACCAGTTCAATTCCAGCAATTTCCTTTTAATTACTGCTCTGTGGAACCTAGATTCCACCTTTGAACCTCTTTCGCCATAACTGTAAACAGAAACTGGTTTTAATTTGAATGTCTGACAATAGCTTGAGTTCCATAGAGGTAACTCCTCACCTATTTTGTCCATTTTAAAGCAAATTACGACTTCAATTAGCACAGGAACAGCTCTGTGATTTGTCAATATCCATACATACCGAATTTACTGGACCTATTCAAGAACCAGTCAAAAAGGGTTCTGTGAAAAATTTTCACATAAAACTTTTTGTGAGACCTGAAACATTTTGCATTCCTTAGGTTATCTATCTGCAGCTTATAAATAAGTTCTTTTTCTTTGTATCTATCAGAGAATGTATGAAAATACAAAATATAAATGTTTGGTGAGCGCTTTTCTCTGATTGGCCTAGGCCCGTTTATATGCTGTTTACGAAAAATCTAGTCAACTTCCTTCTGCTTTGTATGACATTACATTAGCCAAGCATTCCATCACGCTGGAATTTATTAATACAATCGAAATAGGAACAAGCTGGAACATGATCGTCGCCTGAATGGGTCAAAAGTCTAGTCAACAGTCTGAGCCAAAACACATCCTTTATGTCCTTGCCTTAAACATTGTCATAACCACTTTGTTGTAAGTTATACTCTCGCAAAATAGTATTGACATTTAATAAGAGACCCTATTATGAGATGTTGGACTTAAATGAAATGGTGATTCGAGAGTTATTTTTTTAAATGCAAACGCTAGCACCGAATTGAGGGCTGTTTCCTGATTGCTTACCTAAGCATAAAAACGAGATCTGGCGCTTATCTGATAAGATGAAAGCTTGGACGGATGACGTCAGGAGAAGGAACACGAAACCAAAATTCACATGCGTGGGTGCAAGAACTGGGGAGAAAATCACTTGCTGGTTTAAGCATTAGGGCCTTAGCAGGACTGTTAAGCGAGACCTTTCCATTTCAGACCCCATTAACACAGTCGCGGATCCAATTGGAACAGATCCATTTTGAAATCGTTTTTGTTAAATAGAACAATTTCAACATTTTTGAGAATGATTGCACTGACCAAACGTCTTTAGATTTATAATCGAAATCATTGGATATTGTCTATAATAGATAGCTTTTGTAGATGAAAAATCGTTATTTATTCTTTTATAGTCAATGAACCTGTAATAACGATAAACATTTTCAGTTTTCTGATTGGGCATACGAAGGTATGTCGGTTTTCTGATTGAACTTTTTTGTGTTTCGGCAACGGAACTCTCTTGGGTACTAGCGGAGGCCTATCATCCACCAACAGTCCTCTCGTGTGTATCAACGGAACTCTCTTGGGTACTAATCTTGGTACTATTGGGCTCCTTTGCTTACCAACGGAGCTCTGTGATGTATTAGCGGGAGCTTGTTTTTGTACAAGTGAAATTCCCTAGTGTATAAAATCGCATTTTAAAATGGCTGGCGGACCTCCCTTGGGTACTGCTGGAGCTCTGATGTCTGCGATCAGAGCATTGACACAGAAGCGGGCCTTAGTCATGTACTCGTAGAGCTCCTAAGAAGATTTTGTATGATTTGTCAAAATTAAATCGGTTTTTCGAAAGATTTGCGGATGGAAGCTTATTGGTATAAAAAAGTAGAAAACTCTTAATTTATATAATTTTGATAGTCTATTTAATTCTTTGCTTCCTTTATGCAAGTAAAGGTTTGTTGTAAATATTGCGAAAGGTGTATTATATTTTCATTGACAACATGATCCTATTGATTAAAGCCGGGAAAATGAAACTGTATATTTAAGACATTTATACATAGTTTAGATTAATAAATAAAATATTCACGGCTATGCATTTACACGTTACTTTGTGCTGTGTTCTGATTTTTTTCTAAATTCTATGCATGCACCTCTTTTTGTTATTACCTTTTTACATTTGTCTGATTTATCTCGTTGCAATTTTTAATTTCTCCTGGGAATTGAAACACATTCGGTAGATTCCCATAGGCTTTTAGCTAGGCCTCACAGGACTTTAATTGAACAGGTAATGGACTATACTGAAAAAGGTAGTGATTTCCTTTCCACCATAAAATGAAACAACGTTTAAAAGATATTGATTGTGTACAAAACTGCAGCTGTTGCTCCTCAACATTTGTCTGTAAATCTCTTGATCCAGCTGTCCTTTTATGTAACTGTTTTTCGCTGTCAAGTTTATTCCTCAATTTCTTCGCAATTGCATCTCAAACAAACTGAGGAAAAATCTTTCATCCCAGATTATCCGTTACTTTGTGCCCAGAATTTCTTTTGACAAATACGTAAAAATGTGCAAAACAATAGAGATCTTAAGAACAAGAACAGCATTCATTTAAGAATGACATATTCTGAAAGCTAAGTTTTCAATTCTTTTACCTGCATGTCCATGTTACTCATTTATACCTCATTGATTTGTAGAGACTTATTTTTTGACAGTTTTTCTATTGAACCTTTCTATATGTTTGCTTTGTAAACTTTCGATAGTATCCCATCATCACTGTTGGAAACTAAATGGACCCATTTGTATACCCAAATTCACGTTTAAAGCTTGGTACCCCCACCGCTGCCGTAGTCAGTGTGAATTATCAAGACCTCTGCGAAGAGTCTTGACGTAGTGACTCAATAATAACAGCTTCTTTCGCATTGACTCGATATCAGATTGTATTACATATGTTTAATACCTTCGAGTATGTAGCTAGTAATACCATCTTATATCGAGCATGTATCAGACTTACTTCCATAATTAATAAAATTTTGAGGGCTTTCTCGTTATAACTCTCCAAAAGCAACTCTCCAAAAACACAGCGTATCGTATCACGCACCGATTTGATGTCCAACATCGTATATTTTGTTTGATTGTATTATTAACATCTGATTAAAATTTTTTCGCAGTCTATTTGAATCGAATCAATTGAGTTTATCGTGTTTTATTCATGAATAGCCTGTTTACAGAATCAACAATCGAGTATATGACACTTCCCATTTTTAATTAACAATTGCCAAGATTACGAATCTTTTTCAGTACTATATACCAAAGTGATTCTCATTAAAAGATTGCAAGCTGGTGCAAGCTGCTTTTAATTTTTTGTACATTTCTTCCTGTAGACTTTTTTGGTTCTTGAATTACGCAAACTTATATCAGAGGGTCGGTTCAAGGGTAAATGAAGGAGGTCTCTAGGGGTGCCCCAAATAGATAAGTATTACTGAATTTATTTCAAAGGTACAAGTCAAAAAAGAAATATATGAGGCCCTCAGGATGTGCCTCCCAATAGTGTTCAGGCAACTGTTTCACAAAGCATCTCCAAATGCATTCTTCGTTTGACCAAATCACAGGCAACATTCGTCTCTTCTTTTGGCAACAGTTATCAAGTGCAAATCAAATTTCTTTGAAGTCTTTCCATTTTTCACGTGTCTAATCCAATAAAGACATTTTGGTAAATACAGGCTTGCTAGAAAGTTCTTTATGTCAAGAAAAGGGGGTGCCTTGATGAAAGTTAAATCTATGAAAAATTCGGGAAAAATATTTTCTCATTATTGACTTTTGTTTTCTTGGACTTAACACTAAGCCTTTGATACCGTCGAGTTTTTCCCGAACATCGATACACTTTACTACCCATCTGGGGCACTTTTTGGAGCACACTCTTCCATCGAACCATTCCTTTTCTACGGTTTGTGTTGTCATATCATTTCTAATATCTAACTAACATCAGAGATGCCTTCCTAAAAACTTCCGAAGTGGGATGTGCTGTAGGGAACATCTAGCGGCCACACCAAAGACCACACCCATGGTCATACCTATACTTGCATTCTTTAAAGTACTTGCATTGTTTTTAAAAAAATTCACCAAACCAAACATATATGGGCTTGTTAAGAGGGGATGACCCCCCCTTCTCCCAAATCACTTTTGGTTACAACAAGAGGACATTGGACACTCGATATTTTATACCTTTTGGGAATTTTTACAACGATCTCAGTATAGAGAGCATTAAATCTGCTTGTGAAAGGTTCTATGGTGAACCAAGGGGTTCCTGTGATGTTCTTGCATCCGATCGAGGCCCCTCGTGTACAAGCACAAAGCAAATTAAAGGCAAGAAAGTTTTCTTAATCAGATTCCTTCCAGTAAACCAAACGAGTCAATCAACCTTGAAAAGAAGATTTGAAAACACACAATCTGAAGTAATTTAATCTGAAGGCACACCAATAGAGTTCTAAAGTGATGACGTCACAAAAATTTATTTTTAGAACTTTTGAACTTGGATCTTATAGTCTGAAAGAGTATCATAAAATATTTCTAATTATGCAAAATTAGTCAAATGTGTTACGAACTGGCTGAGATATGGCCACACGTCTATTGGTTCTCTCCCCATCAAACCTCTGTATTTCGGTCTCTGTTCATAGTTTTATGAACAGAGTGAAAATAACAGTGATTCGTTAGCAAACTTCAAATCTTTCATTGGCAATATCTCAACTGATTTAAGACATATTTGACATTTTGCATTTGTGGAAGTATTTCTTAAAGATCTTTTATGTTTTGTCGTTAAGATTCAAAAATTCTAAAATAATTTTTTGGTGACGTCACACTTTAGAACTCTATTCCTAAGCCCAAACATGCATCCAGCATCTACCCACAATCAGTATCAATTGGACATTTATTGAAAGCTGGAAAGCTTGTCAAACCACTACCAACAAAATCTGTTGTTCTTCATTTGGAAGAGTTTGAGCTAAACAGCCAATCTTGGTCGAAGAAATGTGCAATTGAATTCGCAATTGAGGAAGAAAAATTCGCTTCAGGTGGATTCAGGGAGGCTTTCCATGCATATGCCCAAAATGAAAATATGTCAACCAAACATTGGGTATTAAAGAAATATAAAAAACAGCAAACGACAACAATTGAGAGTTCGCTTGGAAAGTTGATTGAGGATCACACAAGAAAACAGGTGCTAAAAATTTGGCAAAGCAGTTTGCAAAGATACTACCTAAAGAACTTGGAGAAATTTTTAAATATAACCAAATTTATTCCTCTTGCAAGAATGGAATAAATAAATAAATAAATAAGAATTAAGCCTGTTACAATTGAGCAACATGTTCAAGGTACCAACGGACAGAGCCTTGGAATCTGAATTCTCCATGAATTTAAGCAATTTTACAAAAACCTTGGATATTTTCAACATATCCAGGAAATACCCTACGAAGAACTCTGCGATTATGATGATGATAATGTACAAAAAGCAGCCGTTGAGAAACCAAAACCTTTCATAGCACCTATACAGCCTGCTGCACTGAAACATACAGACAATTCAAATTGGCCTAAGCTGCCAGCATTGGAACGTACAGATTCTTAACCGTTTTCCAAAATAAACTTTTTGTAATATAAGTAATACCCCAATAAACTCTACATTTATTTATATTTATATAATAATTGTACTTTTCCTCATCTTCGATTACATATCTTAATACTTAATAGAAAATAAAGAAAATGTCTTTTTTTCATCAGCGTACCTTTATCTCGTCGCTACAACAACAATATGTTATTAAATATACCAACTACAACACAAAATATTTTCCCGCTAGTTTAAACAATAAAGTCATTTTCAATATATACGGCCAATTACCGCGACTTTTTCAACTCATTGTTGCTTTCCTGCCAAAATGCCACAGCCAAAACATAATTTCCCGCCAAAAAGTACAAACCTACATGCAGCCTCGTTTTCGTTACAGCCTCTTAATTTTGTCCCCAAAGTCATTTGCTCCAAGCCTGCTCCTTGCTATAAACTACTTCTACTCGTCGAATTCTCTTGTAAGGTTTTGTTTAGAGCTGGTGTAATTCGATAGTATCACATACAGTTTGATAAGTGTGGTCTTGTATATTTTTAAGGCAATCTTCAAAAATGTTGAATATGTGCAATGATGAAAATTCCTCAAAACAAACGCTGCAAATCCCCTTTGGACACTAAAGATTAGAACTATTAAGTATGGAATTAGATTAATCAATATCCAAGGATCGAAAATCTGGAACTCTCTTCCAGATGAAATAAAAAAAGCTCAAAAAATTCACAAGAATTCGCAAAATTGATTAAAACTTGGTTCCATGAAAATTAATACAAACGTTCTTTTTGCAGTAAATGAACTTTCTTATGTAATCCTTGAAATTGCTTCATGTTAGTCTGAATTGGTGTTTGTTTCCACTATTGTAACAACTAACGTTAAATAAATCGTATATATACATATGCATATACGTAACAAAAATCAACTTAAAGACATAATAAGGATACAACGAGGCCATAATATTTACAAATAAAACAAAAGTTTATAATTGTCTCCTATCCGAGCCAGTGTGTTGATTTTATTTTGCAAAGGACGAACATCCTTTCCTGTTTTTAATATCAAGTAAGCTCTTCTTATGTTTCTAAAAAAGACTGGGTTCATACCACAATATACTGATGATATGCTTGAAAGTAAATTTGACAAGTGTATCATTTATTCAGTAACTTTACCTGGCTCTTCTTCTCTAAAATAAGTCTTATTAAATAAAAAATCTTGACGAAATATTTACTTTTTATATGAATACCTTCATTTTCAATTTTTTTTAATTTTCTTTGAGGCCCGATATTCCTAAAAAGTTTTGATTTTGACTCTAAAAGCGAGTATAAAATTATGAATTTGGATCGGGAAGGATCAAGCGAGAAAATTTGAAGCTTTCGCTCATTATGAAAACAAAACAAAAATGAAAAAAACAGAAAAATAACAATGTTTTTGCTATATCAAAATGATAACCTGCATTAAGAAAGAAAAATTTGTATTTTCTAACCGAATCTAATCTGAAACTGCAAATCAAACTTGCATGCAAAGTCAACGGGAGATAGATTTAGAGCCTGGCTATCATTTTTGATTAATTCTTAAATTTCAGGAATTTTGAGTCTCAATATTTTTACAAAATGTATTCTTTTAAAGTAGTGTTTACTTTGTAAATTTCCACCATTCATTCAGGCATGATGGGTCTCCAATTTGTGCCAAAGGTACAACAATTATTTTGGGCCATCCACCATTTTTGTTCCCGGAAACGCCCTTGCATTGAAACTAGAGGCTTAAATAGACTATGCGTTGCTTTACAGCTTTGTTACCATTTTCTAAATCTTACTTACAAGCCTTTTGGCCAAGGTTCTATTTATACAAAATAGGTATGAATCCTATGTTACAAATTAAGACAAAAAACTAATCTATGTTGCAGTTAACTGGAATCAACTTCTGAGCCACTCTTTCACCGATATATTTTGTTCAAACTGTTAACCATTAATTTTCAAAACCTTTACAGTACGAGCTTTTTAATGTAAAGACATTGATAAGATCTCTAAAGTCAATTTTTTTAGTACACACAGTCAAGTCATTCAGTAAGACGTCATTCCATGTCATTTTGATAGCCTGTGTTCAAGATAGACAACACAGAATTAATTTCAAACTCTTTGATATTTAATTTCGGGGCTTTTGGGCCCTTACCGAAGAAAGTCTTGCTTTTAATGATTCATTATCGCTAAAAAAGAAAAACACTCCAGGGGCCGGGCCCCAGGTTACTACCCCGGCTCAGCCCCTACTGGAGATTGCTCAAGGTATCTTCAAATCCTAGGAAAAAGTGCTAACACATCTATTTGTTCTGCCAAACAAAGAATTTAAGTGGGTATCAAATTTCAATTTTGAGTCGATGTTTATCCAAAGACGTCTAATTTAATTACAATTCACAGGCATTTTCGCGTGGGATTTCAAGGGATTTGCAGGCATAACTCTTTGATTCAAATCATTCTCAGATACTGCTTATATTGATTTCTAAACTCGAGATCATTCTTTCAATTTTCTGGTTAAATTCAACAAAGTGTTATCATCAGCTGAGCTGTATATATTTCTGATTTAGGTCATTTAGATAAATACGCAAAAGGACCTAGGACGGAGCCTTGTGGTACATCTGAAGATCAAATCGAGGCATGAACTTAAACTAGATAGAGGTGATTGTCAAGTCATTTCCAAAGAGGTAGAGACCGGAGATGCGGGAACCGGATAGAGTTTGGGAGGGGGGCACATGTCCTTGCTTTTCACAAACTGTGTGGTAAAGTTTAGATTTGAGTTACGTATAGTTTAGATGAATAAACGAAATATTCGCTGCTACTCAATGTCAATCTACACGCTACTTTTGGCTTTGTGTTGAAACATCCTCGAATTCTAGGCCTACAGCTTTGTTTATCATCACATTTTTAAAACTGTTAAATTCTTCTGCTGCTTCGTTACGATGTTTAAATATCTCCAAGGAATGCAAACACATGCCATAGATTCCCATGGACCACTATTTAGGCCCCGCTGGACTTTGATTGAGCAAGCAATGAACGACAGAAAAATGTATGTTTAATAAAAAAATACAAAATTAAAGAGATAAGAGTAAGTTTTAATAGTTTATGTGCACTTTATAAAAATATAGAAAGTTTGATAATGTGGTACTTTCTTTGTTCATATCATTTTCAAAATATATTTTTTAAATTTGTTATATAAGAACGAAGCTTAAACGAAGATTGGGTGCATATCACCGGAGGCAGTTACGTAGAATTCTAGGAATAGGATATCCAACATGCATATCAAATGAGAAATTGTATGAAGTGACGGGAGAAAGACCAATATCATACACCATAAGGGGACCAGGGATGGGACTATTTGGACATATCTTGAGAAGAGACAGAAATCTACTAGTATTTAAAGCCATGGAATTGTACTTCACAAACATAAAACCCAAAGGATTCAGAGGAAAGCCAAGAACAACTCTACCAAAGGTACTGAATGAAGATCTGAATGCCTATTACAATAAAGACCTCATAACAGCTGAACATAACTACTGTCACCAGGTAAAACTCGATACCAAAGAAGATCTGGAAAAATTGAGAACACTGGTCCAAGATAGCAAGGGATGGAAGAAGTTAACAAGAGCAATAATTTTGAAGACCGGAGAAGCAGCTACACCTAATGGTTAGGAAGCGGAACTCTAATAAACAGCAAACAACAAACAACAAAGCTTTAGCATCATGCAAGATTGCAAATTTAAAAATAACCTTGATTTAGATTCCTTTCAAATAACTGGCTCATCAAAAGGTCCAACAATTTATAATGGGGTAGGTCATCAAATTATGGATTGGTGCTATTGTGTTTCTCATTTCAGCCATAATGTAAACCAAAATGATATTTCTAAGAGAAAAAAAACACAAATAAAATATATTGAATATACATGAAAGCAAAGCCAAGGTAGAAAATGCAAAAATAACACAGGTGCTCAAAATTACTGAATGATCGAATGATTAATAGCCAGATATTCAAAGCAATGAGCAACAGCTTCCAAAATCTGTATGTACCTTATATAAATTATGAAATTCAATGTTAATTACATGGTGACAATCATGTATATACAAAAAGGCTAAGGAGAAATCACAGTTATAAACGCCAGACATGGATTTGCTCAACACACTGACATAAAACATTAGCATTTTACAAGTGGAGGAATATCCTGCCTCGTTGTTTGACATAAACAGTGCTAATTATGATTAAATACTAAATGTGATCAGGGCATAAAACCATGGAGTAAAACATTGCTCGAAATTAAAGATGTAAATTTTGTTCAACTGGACTTAAAATCAAATAAAAGTAAATTACGAGGAAATAAAAATGTAAAGCAATTAGGGTTCATTCCCAGTTTGGGATTATTCATGTCAGCAATGGAAACCAAGTGCATTTAGAATGTTATTCGATAGCCTATATCAATTATAAATCCCAATAGGAATATAAACAGTATGAAATCCATGAATTCTAAAAGCTAGAACAAATGCTTCAGGCTACTAAAAAGAAAAATAAATCTTTTAACTACAAAATATTGATAGTACACAAAACATCCTAACTATTTTTACTGCTTTCTAATATGCTACCTCTTTTTGGAGAGAAAGATGAACATTTACTGTGAAAGAAAGAATTCTTTATCTTCTCAAATGCAGCCACTTAAATCATTTTAAGCACACAATTTGTATAAAAAGATGCTACATTTCTCACATTTTTGTTTATTCACTTCCATAGGGTAAACAGGCATCTTTGATTGGAACACATCAAACATAATTAAAGCAAGGACCTCAAAAAAAATTGTTGTCATTTTTCATTGTAATAATTTGTCATGACTGCATGACCAGTTTTGAAATTCTAGCTTCTAAATTAGTGTAACAGTTTGGTTTAAAAAATGATGAATCCTTAGTGAAAACATGATGTTTATTTGATATATATGGTAAATTGTATGATTTCAAAAGGCAAAAATCTTGCTCACTCTATCCCCACTTTTGTCATGGTTTTAGCTTGTGAGCAAAACAAACTCTACATTTCAAAACATTCTCCTAAAGGGAAACTCAAACGTTTCTTATTTCGTTACGAAATTGCTCTTTTTAGCAAAAGAAACAGTTACTTATCATGTGTGCTATGGAATCTAGCCTGGCAGAAACATTTTCTTTGCAAAAAATTACATACAAAACTCCATGGTGCATTCCATGGAAACCCCACTTCAACAGTATGTCAAGAAAAGGTTTATGACAATTATTATGCTGACCAAATCCAACCCCTTAATGTATACACAAACAACATATAGAAAAGGCTGCACCAATCCGCCATTTCACCAAAATTACAGTTTACACCATATGCTGACAGATGCTTATCTCATTCCGATACCATGCCAAATAACGTAACTCCACTCCAAAGATCATTGGGGATTGCTGCATGAAATGCACCCTGGATAACGCTGATCAGAAGACCCTCATATGATGCCATTTTACAAACCAAATATAGCCACATTTAAAAGCATATCTTTTGTTTTACTTTTTGACAAATGACAGAAACCATCATTTCATTGTTTCATTTAGTATTTCTTTATTGAAGTTCAAATTAGTAATTGAGTTTCTTTATTGAGTAATTGCAGCAACATTCTTATAGGGAATTAGAAAATTTAGAACAATTAAAGCCCATGTCCTATAAATTTTGGTCTTTTAGCAACATTTCTTTTTCTTTTGTCTCGTATTCTTTTCTCCAATAGCATGAGTAGCACCATCTAATCTTATCACATTTTGCTCGCCCACAGATATGTCACCAGAGCTAACATCTTCCAACAGCAATGAGGTCATTTGGTTAAATGCTTGCTCAACATTGTGTCCTGTTTTAGAGCTGGTTTCGACAAATGGAACATTTATAGATTCAGCATATCTCGAGACCACATCTTTCGGTACTTGACGTTCTACTGAATCGAGATCGATTTTAGTGCCAACGAGCATTTTTTTGGAGTTAGGCTCGGCCAGTTCTGACACGTCGCTCAGCCAACTTGGCAGATGCTCGAACGAATCACGGTCAGTTGTATCGTAAACAACAATTATGCCATGAGCTCCTCTGTAATAAGTATTTACGATTGTCCTAAAACGTTCCTGTCCAGCACTGTCCCATATATTCAGCTTTACAGTTTTTCCAAATAGTTCTAAAGTCCGAACTTTGAAATCAACCCCAATCGTGTTGATATAATTATCTGTAAAAGACTGGTCAGCAAATCTACGAAGCAAACAAGATTTCCCGACTCCTGCATCACCAACAATGATTATTTTGAAAACATAATCACAAGCCATATTGTTGTAAGGTTCCTCAAAGACAAGCTTTTATCCACACAACTTGTTCATTTTCAAATCGCCCTTTGCCAAACCTTTCTTCCCACGACATATCGTCTCGCTTTGGTAATTGGCCTCTTTTCCGCGGAGCAGGTAAATTTTCAATGATATAGATCTATATGACTATATCATTGTAAATTACATTATTACACGAAAAGAACGCGGTTAATAAAAGTGATCACAATTAACGCGAATTAGGAGTTTTGATTTCAAGAAATGTGGTAAGATAATCAACGCGAATCAACAAAATTCAAATATTCAAATGGCATTCAATCAACGCTAAATTTTTAAGTTAACAAAACGTTTTTTTAATTGAAATACATTCAAATTCCGTACAGAAAAATAACAGAAAATGACAAAAAAGCTTTAAGTCAAGCTGGATTGGAGATTCCAAAAATAATAGCATTCAGATATCATATGAAATACACCAATTCGACTTACGACCTCATTTTGAAAAATTCTTCAAATTCTTTTGTACAAACATTTTGACCTCAGGTTCGGGTTGAGAGCAATGATTTTAGTCTACTTGGAAGTTTTCATTATGGTATTGGTCACGATATTCATTTACAACGACATAAAAGTAAAGAATTATAAGAGCTTTGACCGTAATTGGCGACGGGGGGAGGGGGGGGGGGTAAATTTCCCCCTGAAATAATTTTTACGGTCAAATCCCTTACACGTTTTCAAACTTCATTTCTCCGTAAAATCTAAACTACAAGCTCAAACAATATGAAAGATTATGGCGATGAAACCATATCTGAGCTTAAAAAGTCGTATAATTAAGTTTGGAGAAAGTCAATGAAAACATGTGTAAAACCACTTAAAAAGGGGGTTTTACAAACGTGAGTTCGTATGTCGTTCGCAGAAACGTACACGATAAATACGGCAAAAACTGTTATCCAATTCTCTATACACTTCTTCTAATTCATCAGTTTACGGCAAACGACTAAAAATATCTTAAACGGCTAACGGCGACAATGTAACGGCAAAGACAATTCTGCAAGCTAGCGACAAGGTACACGGAGTACGACAATCTTACGGCAAGACTGAACCTAACTATAAAGCCACCCCTTATATACCCTAAGAATAATACAATTTACAGAAGCTGATGCAATTGCAGCGCAATGATGCAATTGTCATGTGATGTCCTGCAATGAATGGGAACCCTGTGTTCTAACACATGTTACTTTTCTTTTATAAATCATAGCCCATAATGTAAGGTCATGCTTAAAATCAATCCCAATTTTTACGACCATTTTTTATTTTATCAATATTGATACCCGAAGAATTATTTTCTATTTTAAAAAAGTACCCTAGAAATGGCACTTCCCGTACCCCCCCCCCCTCTGGGAAGGAGAGGGGAAAATGGAAGAAAGTGGAAATGAGTTAGATATCTTATTTTTTGTTGATGACGAAGGAGAACAATAAACTGATAATCGATATGTATTAGAAGTATAGTGATACACAAGCAATTCAATGAAAAAGGCTTTTGGTATTTCAAGAGGAAAACAGTGTAAAACAGGACTTTACCAGAATTTTTTAAGAAAAAAAAGTCGGTATCAAAAAATTCGGTAGGATCAATTTTCGGCTGCCCTACTTTACTAAAAAAACCATACCCAACTTTTTGCTACTTGAAGTAATTTGATTTTGTTAGATCTGTCTTTGTTTTCGATAAAATGCAGGCCATAAAATAAGGACTAGAAAAACACGTTTTTGTCGTTATATGCTTTTTTGTTCATCAAAATTTTGTCTTTCAAAATTTCCAATTTCAAATGTTTTCGGTTCAGAATCACAGCCATAAAAATTCCATTCTAGTTCGCATGCGCTCGCAATTTAAAATATTATAATATTTATTGGTTGATGATAAGTATAAGTAAGATAATCAGATAAGTAAGGTGAGTAAGAAAATGAAAACGGTACGCATTTTACTGTTATCTTGAAACCTTGAAAAATCCTTAATCCTTACAGCCTTGACATTTGTCTGTAAGTAATGAATGGTAAGCTATTAAATCGGAGATATATGGATATAATTTGAAGGGGTAAAGGAGTGCCTGATCGCAGGAGAATTATTGGTACTGAGGGGGTTGGGAGGAGAGGGGGAGAGGTTGGTCTACCAGGCGAAGAAATCTGGGGCACTCTGTCTTTTTATGTTTGATAAAATCAAGTTGGTAAATTCAAACACATACATGCATCCGCCTCGAAGAAAAAGAAATTGCTTGATGATATCATTACATTGATTAGAAACTCCAAAACTCTGCTTTAGATTCTAATAAATCGAAAACAGCGCTACTGCACTTGAACATTGTGACTTTAACAACATTACAGAGCGAATATCTCACCACGAGAACTGTGTCAATTTTGCTTTGATTTTCTTTTTTAAGTTAAATTGTTTATTTAAAGCTTTCTGTCCTGGTGTTAAATACACAAAATTTGCGGATACCTAGGAGGAAATGCTGGAAGTTTCAATTTAGCTTGGATAATTTATTCATTTGTTGTCACTACAAAACTTCATTCTTCTTCAACAGTAGCGTAACAAAGGGGAGCACAGGGCCGGCGAAGCCGGGGGGCCATACCACCCTCCCCCCCCCCCCGCCCACTTTTCTACAGACCTAAGGAAACATTCTAGGCAAAAGTGGAAATAAATATAGTATATGATTCTGTAAGTAACTTTGCCTGGTATTCTCTTCTTAGTTTTACCTTGGTTGCTATGTCTTTACCATAGAACGCATACATAAAATTGAATATGGGAATTAGATCGAAGAAATCGGTCATTGTCTAAGTATTTAACGAGCAACAGCTTGGCTTAGCAAATAGATCGTGAAACCCAGTCCAGAATAACTTAGTGCCAGCACAAATTGACGGAGTTTCGTTTTTTCCATTGCCTAAACTTTGCACACAAGGTGTATTTGTTAATGAAACTTTCTCAGAAACATTACAAAAAGGGAGAAATCAGCTGTTGAAGGAAAAGAAACAGCTGGAAAGAACTTTTTTGAGGATATGAGAAACAAAGTATGGGCAGATTTGTTCTTAAAAAGTATCATCAAGAAAACTTCAGTGTTTGATCGTTTGGATAATCCATTCCCACTAAGAAAGAAAAAATATCGACGCAATTATAAATTCTATTTAAACTCATTTTGACAAGCCCAATTTGAAGGTTTTTCAAATTTTTCTTAAAGCACTTCATTTCCGAAAAAGTTAAGATCAGATGTTACAAAGTTATATCTTAACTGTACAAAATTGCTTAACTTTTTATCTTTAGTTGATAGTTCTTCTGTTGATATTTCAACGTTAATGTTTTTTATTAATCCGTGTCTCATTTATTTTTCTCCCCCATCTTATTTCGGGTACTTTTAAAATCTAAAAAAGGTTTCATTACGAGCTAAATGATAGTGGCTATTTCAAGTCAACATCACAATAGACGCGATTATGCGACACCTTCAGTCAAAATTTATTTAAGATACAGTTTCTGGCCATCCCCAATACACCATAGTTGTAATATTTTTCTTGCCGCCAACCGGTAGCAGCGTTTCCTAAGCCCTTTCAAGACTTTGATATTGTGGCCCCTCCACTTTCAACTACGTTTCGCCGGCCCTGTTTAGGGAACTTTCTGCAAGCATCTTACGGAAAAATCTTCATCGCAGTTAAAAAGAAGAAAAATGTTTTGAAGAAAATGCCCTTATTTTGACATTATAGCTCTGAATTTCAAAGCTTTGCTGATAAATTTTGAGTCATCCAGCAGATGGTAGGCCAAAAGCCAAAATTTTTAAAACTTTAACAAAATGTGAAATAACAAGGAAATTGAATACAGATAAAATCATCCTAGACATTCCAATTATGTTTGGTGATCGAAACATTTATTATTCGTAGTTGGTAATTCTATTAAAAATACACTGATTAACAAAAGGAGAGAATTTGCAACCCCCAGCAACAAAAAGGGAGTAAGGGATATTTTGCTTTATTCTGCTTAAATGCTTTATTATAATTCCGTTTTAGACTGGATTCACATTTTGTCAGTGGCAACAAGAATCTCGATTTTCAAGTTCCTCTGCTGTTTTGCTGCTCTGTTATAATTTGAAGTTTCACACAATTGATTAAATATTTGAATTTATTAGTAAAGCGAGACTTCATCGGCTGTCCGGTGCACCGATAACTTCGAGCCTTTGCAATGGTTTCGTTCATTTAGAATGTGACGAACACACTTGAAGAGACGATGCAAATTTACGAGTTAATGGGAAGCTCGTACTGCAAAAAAATATTAAGAAAGATAGATTGATAACCCAGAACACGGAACTTTGCTAAAGTGTTATGAAAAATTGAGTTGAAAACCTTCGACAAAAGAAAATATTGTTCCCATTTCAACTTTTCTTTTCACTTTTTCTTTTCAAGAATCTACAAAACAAAGATGAAATAGCCAAACACCCCCTTAAAGAATTATTACATTGTCAATTTTTGAATTCTAGCTTCATACAATTATATAAAACAGAATTTCAACTTATTAAAAAGGTCTTTAACTTAATGTTGTTTATGCAACTGTCCTCGCTTTTAGAGACAGCTGAGGCTGGATTGCGACTTTTTTAATGCATCCGGAGAGCAAAAGAGGGCAGAAAACATGGCGGTCAAACTACCAATGACAGCGACAGAGATTAAAGAAAGCAAAAGAAACCAAAGCGACACGCCCAAGTCCCGTCTAGTTTACACGAGGAAGGATTTCACTGCTAATTGTGTTGTCCGGAGGGATAATGCACACTTTCCTAAAATCTAGAGAATGCAACTCTAATGAATTTGGTTTTTAGAAGGAAAAACCTTTACCCAAAAAGCAATGTGATTTTTAACGAGGCTCAGACAGTGGTGTGTTTTTTGATACTTTGTTTAAAGTTGGATAAAAATTCTAGCTAAATTATAAAAAATTACATCAAGCTAGAATTTTTATCCAACTTTAAATAAAGTATCAAAAAAACACACAACTGTCCGGTTCTATTGAGGGGCTCTGAAGGCTCCACCCCCTTGTTGAAATAAAGATAGATTTTGGTTTAGATTGAGCCTTATTGATAAAATTATATTTAAGATAGAATAAGAAAGCCTTAACCAGCCAGTAATATGTTTGGTTTGGCTCTCAATTCCTGGAAAGAACAATTTCTATTAGCCTTTTAGAATCGTTTAATAGTTTATTTTAATGATTTTGGTTCCCAACAGAAAATACTTAACACGAAAGCAAGTATATAGTGTGTGACCATGGGTGTGGTCTAGGGTGTGACCTCTAAAAGTTTCCTACAGCACGGTCCCCTTATTCACTTTTTAAAATGGCATCCCTTGGCTCAAACGATGCTCTAAATTCTTAGATGATTTTAGGCTTGGGTGTTCTTAATGTTTTTGTCAACGTTGATTCTTCTATATTCACTTACCATCAATCGTTTCTAAGACCACAAAGAACAGTTCTGCATGAAATGTTTTAGAAGGTGGTAAGCTGATAAATTCTGCTCTGCTTTTGGTAACATTTGGTAAAATCTGTTCTGCTTTTGGTGAAATCTGCTTTGGTAATATTAGACAAGACTGTTTGAAAAAATGGATGATTAAGAAATTGTATATGATAAAATAAAGATGTAGAGAAAAGTTTTTCAACTGAATATATGAAATGGAAAATCTTTGCTATTCTACATGAGAATTATTTACATCTTTCCTTGCAGTGAAATGAATTTTGAATGTGGATTCGTAAAAAAGTTGTTTAGATTCTGATGTCCACTTTCCTGTTTTGAAGAATAATTCTAAACTTAAAAAGCTCTATTAAAATTGCCAATATATGACTTAATTCCAACTTAAAAAAATAACTGATCATCCGAAGCTTCTCTCTGCAAAACAGAGAAAAAAATTATACAAGTTTTGCTCAAAAAATATACTATAATCTTCTGTATATTCTTTATAAACTACACCTTGATAATAACCTTTTTCCATATTTGAAAGTTCTAAAATGTTCAAAGATAATGGCCATACGTATCCACGCGTTTGTTTTGTGAAGCAAAGACGCAGACAAAGTGGTCAAAGCACAAAAAGACACGCTTACTAGTGCGGAGAGAGAAAATGCTTTTCATTATTTCAGCCCATTCAAAAGCACAACAAAAATTAAGCTAAGTTGCATGACACCAAGAATCGATTCATCTACGTAAAGAATGATGCATCGCTAGTTGCAATTGGACATCTGATTGGTTAGAATATGTGGTCCCAGGTGATGCTCTATTCTGATTGGCTGCATCGCGATCATTCCATATCGTGAGCTTCTCTACAGCCAATCTGTTAAGGTTGTTTGTGACCTTTGTACTGAAAATTCATGGCATACTTCTGGATTCTTTTGCCCAAGATGATGTGGAATGTCCAGTGAGACGAGCAGAAGAACGTAAACAGAAAAGAACGGTTTTATTTTTGTGGGGTTGGTTAGTTCTTAAAATAATATTTTACTTGGATATTGTAAAGAAATAGGATACACTTTTTTATAAAAGGTAAGTGATTTCTATTAACTCGTAGGTATTTTATGCTCAATGTATTAATTTATTTATCTGAAATGATTTACCAAATATTTTACAATAAAACCAGCTGATGACATTCAAGATCATATTTGGTCTGTTTTTAAATTTTAAAGCTAAAAATAATAGTTAACGTTGAAAGACGAGAATCAATCATTATCCATCATCATAATCATAATCTATGATAATTTTTTGTTCACATCTCTATAATGCAATTTTTTTCTTTAGAAGCATGCACAAAGCACTTGCTGTGAAGTTAACTGTCCTAATCATCAACATTGGAATAAACGAGGGCAAAGAACATCACAATCCTTTTATTTGGAAGGGTAAGTCTGAAGACCTAGACCAAAGATTTGACAATACGACTTTGCTTGTTTGTTTGTTTGTTTTTTGTCTGTTTTTAATGTCAATTTATTTTACATCGAGTAAAAAATATACAGAGTAAGTTGATCTAAGTTAATTTATAATATGTAAACAAATATTTGATATATTTAACTCTAATGATATAATCAATAAAATTTAGGCATTATCATGTTAGCAGTAAGAGCAGAGCTGCAATTGGCACAACCTTTTCTTTTAGGCACACAATGGTGCGGTATTGGAGAAAGAGAAGAAACAAGCCATTCTGCAAAAAACATATCACGGACAGACGAATGTTGCAAAGAACACGACTCCTGCCCCCATTACATTCCACGCTGGAACAATCGATATGATTTGTTCAATTGGCGGCTATTTACCATCAGCTCCTGCGCATGTGACGACAAATTTCGTGACTGTCTACATAGAGATAACTCGGTGTCATCAAAGGACATAAAAAGTATTTATTTCGACATGCTCAAGATTCCATGCTTTGAGATCAAACTTAAAGAAACGAAAACGTGTGTAGCCTGGCATTGGTACCTTAAATGCAAACAATACAAAGTTTCGATGACACCTCATGCAAAAATAAGGAGTTAACCTAATGCTATTTTTGAATTCTAAATCAAGCTGTGTAAAGATGTTTCCATCGCTATTGAAAATATTTATTGAGCCATAAAAAGTGTTCTCCTGTTGCTTAGACCAATACAAAGATATTATTTATCACTAATATTATTTGTCATTAGTTAGTAATAATTATTTCATCTTTCAATACGTAACTCATCTCTGAAATAAAACGAATTACTTAAACTGTCACTATTTGCTGTTTTCCTTCTTATCTAATCATATCGCCAATGGGGATCGCACCATGAATTTGGATTATGCAAGTCCTTAGAGAAGAACGAGATTCGTTTTTCGGTTATTAATAACTTGCTTTTGCGGAAAGAACGAGAGTTACTATCTCTTGCCTCGCTTTGGCTTTTCTTTGGTGGCTTCTTTTTCGCATGTACTGAGGAATGTCTACTTTGGTATCCCTTTGGCTTGCCGAGAAGTTTACCGTGGCTTGCTCTTTACATTCTTGCCTATCATTGGGACATCGTGCTCAATAATTTAGGCATGGTGATTAAGGAAAACCTTTGCATAAATGAATCGTTTTCCTTTGATCACAGTTTATAAGGAATACTTTACATCCTGAAGAAGATAACGGATACAGACGATCAAGAGAAAGAGATCGAGGCACGAAACTTGCAAAACCCCCACTTCTATTACCCCAAAATCTCAATCAACACTTTCAACCCTAACAAAATCCATGGAGGCTGGGGGACTGGAATTTAGCTACCTACGTAAAAAAATTTTCTTAGGTTATTCTTTACTCTGCTAACGGTTGTTGCTAAAATAGTTCTATTACCTTCGATTTTTATCCAACATAAAGCCCTTAAAACCCTAATTGAAAAAAAACTAAGAAATAATTATCCACGTGTTTCATCATATCAAACTCATCAAACAATAAAAAGACTAACATCAGACCAAACTAGAATAATAGAAAACATGGCAAACTAGATAGAGTAACTGCTGAAACTAAACAAAAGGGTGTTATAACAAACTCTATTGAAAGAAATAATTTCCCTTGCTAAACTACAAAAGCCAGAAGAAATCGTCATGTTGAGCTTTATGTTATTTCTTTCAAAATGAAACGCTTAGATACAATAAATATACTGCTCTGTTATTTTTCTATCAAGATTGATAATTTTCCCGAAAAAATAGCAGTTAATATTAAGCTCTACTCCGGGTTTTTCCATCCCTCCTGATCTCTCTCAGTCGTCACATCTGAAACAAAAGCCATATTGCTATGAAATCAGATGCACCTGGCTATCTAAGTCGTCTCTTATTTTAAGCCATATATAACGTCGACACTGAGCTGTTGGGAAAAAATCTACATGGCTAGTAGCAGAATTGAATCTGTAACCCGGATTCTTTCCTAATTTATAGTTTTTATGCAAGGCAGCTAGATTATGGTTTTTGACTAACACGTTTCTTCGATTTTTGCTACCTCAGTAACCGCCATGACCAAATATAACTCTTATATATTGCTAAACCTAGACATTTCTCTGCTGCAATTTATAAAAGCCGAATGCAATCTTCATTGTGGCAAATCCCCGAAAATTGGTAAATAACCAAGTCCTTTGAAGCGCACAAGTACATCACTTATAAAAATATTAACAACACATCCATTACGATTTCATTCTTGAAGGAAAACGGGGTTCCCACATTTAACACATTTATTCAAGAGTTTCAATTACAATTAGTGAAAGGGAAGCTGGACAAATTTGAGGGGCACCAATGAGGTGAACACCTAGCGTGGTGAACACCTAGCGTGGTGAACACCCGAGGGGGTGAACACCTCATTGTTGGGATCATGCTGAGGAGGAGCATATCAGTACCACCTTAGGTTGTATAGTAACGCCACCTTAAGTTAACTTGTAAATATTGAGAGGATGGGGTGAGGAAGAAACTGCGAATAAATTGGTGAATTTTTGACAACAGATACTTTGTTATGTCTTCTTACTTAACAGTTATTCAAGGTTAAACTAAGCATAACTTTTATTCGTCCATGATGACTGTGAACAGGTGTCAAAGTGCAGAGTAAAGGAAGTATCACTGGTAAGTTATACTCGACTCGACCAGACGTTAATAAACATACACTCTTTGGTTTAGGCCACTCTTAAAACCATTAAAAAGAATCCAAGGCTGCACAGTGCTTTATCTGAACTGCAGCATTAGTAAAATCAAAGAGAGTTGGTATTATGTAAACGAAAAGAATCGGTGGTCATTAAACAATATGTTTGGTTGAAAAGCTGGCAAGTGTAATTTTGAGAACTAAAATTTTGATATCAATATCATCACCATGACACCAGCACTGGTTAAAAGAGGATGCTTGCAAAATTGCTATTATTTCAGTATGAGTACCATGCTAAAAAGCATATATTTATACATAAAAATATTGTGGTAATTGACATTCCACTGAAATGAAGATTTGACTGAGTCATGTTTGATAAACATTTTGATAAAGATTTGACTGAGCTATGTTCGACAATACCATATTTTTTACCCTAAATAATTGAAATATTTTTATACAATCTCCAAGCTCAATAACTATTTTCTATGTATCACTTTTTAAAAATTATTATCCTAAACTGTTTAAGTCATTCTTTCTACCTGAGGTTGAGACAAGTTAAAAACTGAAATTATATGGAAATTGCTCTGAATATAGAATACTGCCCATGACCATGATTAAAAGTAGTAATTGCATGATTTGCCAGCATTAACAAGAGATATGATTTGCCATATTTTACCATACCATGCAAACACCACCACGAAACATTAAGCAAACATATCAACAACAGTAGAACAGGTCAAGAATTTAAAATTTTTTTGTTGTCCTATAACCTAAATAAGAATGCTTGTGACAAAAAACACTAAAACTTTAGTCTGGTTGTGCCAAAGCTTTTTTTGTAATGAAATACACAAGACTCTGAATGGCTTTCTCTAAAATTAGATGGGATACATAGAAACACATTTGCCTCCTTAATTTTGGCTACACTGTTTTTTGTGAACAAATTTTCTGCCTAAATATGTGACCTTTATGAAAAAAAATGAGCCTCATGAAAGTAACATAAAAACTCTTGTTGCCTTCCCTACACAGGCCAGACCATTTAATTTCAAACCTTGCAAAACCAGGGAAAAAATTTTGTTTCTCATTATAAAATTTATCACAACCAAAATATGGAACTCTGTTGAATTAATGAAGAATAAACAAGCTGTCCTTTCAACAAAGAAAATCTTCCCAGTTAAAATATTTTTCTCTAGTATCTTATTTTCCAAATTTCTGTTAAAATTACATTTATTTTGGGAGACAATAATTATACATTTCATGGGGTAGTTTCATTTTTAAAACAAATTAACAACATTGTTGATCACCCAGAAGAGGCAGACACTTGGTCAAATATTGGGGGGCAAGCCTATTGTTTTAATAAAATGATGTCACATTTCCCATTGTTTTAGAACAAAAGACCATTGTCCTCTAAAGTATTTGGGTGGTCATCCAGGCAGTTTTAAGAACTGGGTTTGTGTCACGTATATTTTAAACAATATTTCTAACAGCTTCTAATTATGCAAAATAAGGAAAGGTAATCAATTTAAAAAAACTACAATATAAAATTTAACTTGTTTAATGATAAATAAAATGTGACACTACTTTAACATTAGAAAGAGTGCTTATGAAGCCTTTGGATTTTTCTTGGGAGGTTTTTAGAGAAGGGGGTTTTTTGCGAGGGGTGCCTCAATGATGCTTGTTGTTTATTTTAATCATTACAATTTACCTAAAACAAAATGAAATTTATTTGTTATAACAGTTGCTCTTTGGGAAAGATGTACCCCACAAATTGACTGCACTTCTGATATTGGGGGGAAAAACAGGGGGAAACTTTGTGGTTTATATGCTGATTTTGATGTTAATGTGTTAACCCAGAGAAAATAGACCACAAGTTATTCCTTTGCACCTGGTAACAAAGATAGAGGTGTAGGGCAATGTTAAATTCATTTCCTTTAGTCCCCTTTTCCCACAATTTCCCACAAATTTTCCAAATTTCTCCAACTCTCTCTTTCAACATCAAATAGCTGCTAAAATCTAAAAGACCTGCTGGCAGTAGCCCTCTTCTCTACAGAATTACAATTATATATACTAAATTTCAATCTGGCGTTTCATGCTTTCGGTTGACCTGAATATTTTATGTTATATTTTGATTTTTTTAGAGGGTTCAACACAAATCAGTTTGTAAAAATGCAAGCAGAAAAGGGAAAGACACATAGCAGTACCATGCTGGATTTGATGCCTGGTGAAGTTACACCTAGGTTTGAACCCAACAAAGAGCATTTTGATTGTAGACAATTTCTCGGTAAGCATGTTTTCAGATAATAATATTATACCAACTAATTTATGTAAAAATATGTAAAACTAATTTATACCAACTATTTATATACATAAAAAGAAAAAAGTACAATATTAATCTACCTATTGTCTTTGCTTGCTATTAAGCATGGTACAAATACCTAGAGTTCTCTAAAGTTCATTGCCTGAACAAATATAAGCTTTGTGAAAAATTGCTGGAAACTATCAGCAAAGTGATGAAAGATTAGAGAAAAGTGCCATCCGCTAAAGTTTCCTCTGTGATGATTTAGATCTTGGAAATAGACCTTTCAAGCTGAAGAAAAAAACCAAAAAGTCATATGAAATCATTAAATATATTGATAAATTGCAGATACTAAGAGTGCAGAATTTTTGAGGTTGATGGAAACATCCTTCATTGTTGAAAATAATTCTGCCCTTTACCTACTGGTTTTTGTGCATACAATTGAAAGCTACTTTTCTCAGAACCATAGCCCGCAAAAACAAGTTCTTTTGAATCACTGCATAAAATCTGATAACATTGCACTTTATGTAGAAAGCCTTACTTCAGTAGACTCAGAACTTAAACTGTTTATTTTAAGGTGAGGGGACATATGGCTTGTCAAAGTTATGGATTGCAGATCACAAGCCATCAGGAGCCATTGTGCTTTTGCGAAAAACAAAGCTGGATAAATTAGAATATGATGACTTAGAGAATTTTCAGGTAACTTGTTTTAGATTATTTATTTTTTGATGTTATTGCTCAGAAATCGATTTTTTTCTCTTGTTAAATAAATGCCAGCTCAAGATTCTTTACAACCTTGCCCTGGCATCCATCAAGAAAATCTGTTTTTTTATTTTTTTAAAAAATGCATTGGCATAATGTTTAATGTTATATCCAAAACCAAAACAAAGGGGACTCTCCTACCAATGACAGAGATTTAACTGAATTTGACTTGCCTGCAATCATTATTTGATGAGAAATATCATCCACTTGCTAAACCCTCCACAGGCCTGGCCATTTTAGGAGAGCCATAGCTCTTGCTCCCCTCCAGGCTCTGCTCAAACGCTGGAGGGGAGCTAGAGATTGCTCTCCTAAATTGTTCTAAAAAGCAAATTTGCTCTCCTTGAAATGGCCTCCCTAAAATGCACAAGCCGAACGTCCCACTTAGACCTATCTTGTCTATGATTGGCTCAGCACAACACGAACTGGCTAAGTGGCTTTCTGAAGTTTTGGACCCTGTTCTTCAAAAATATTCAAAACATTGCATCAAGGATTCTTTTACGTTCGCTGAGTTCATGCAAAACTTGAACATCGAAAACGAAACATCTCTCTTGTGTTCTTTCAACATTAATAGTCTTTTCACAAATGTTCCTTTGAGTGAGACCATCAAAATATGCGCCGATGCTTTGTACCGGAGCGAGCATAATAGCCCACCATTCCCAGAGGAAGTATTCATTGAACTGATGGAAACTGCAACACGTTCAGTTGAATGCAGCTTTAACAATGAAATGTACCAACAAAAGGATGGTGTCGCTATGGGTAGCCCTCTGGGACCTGCCTTGGCCAATATCTTTGTTGGCTTCATGAAGAGCGTTTGTTCGACTACGACCAAAAGCCAGGTGTCTATTTTCGGTATGTGGATGACACATATACCATTTTCAAAACAGAGGCTGAGTGTGATATTTTTCTAAAACACCTACATAGCCTACACCCAGCCCTCCAGTTTACGTTTTAAAAGGAAGAAAATGATTCCTTGCCATTTTTAGATGTTCTGGTCGAAAA
Organism: Rhopilema esculentum; assembly: GCF_057945365.1. Lineage (NCBI taxonomy): Eukaryota > Metazoa > Cnidaria > Scyphozoa > Rhizostomeae > Rhizostomatidae > Rhopilema > Rhopilema esculentum. The sequence continues at coordinate 13,949,820 of NC_142830.1, forward strand.
GTCTAACACTGGATTTCTTACCAGTGTATATCGTAAGTCTACTTTTACCGGTCAGTACATACGCTGGAATTCATTTTGCCCTAAACAACGCAAAGTCAACCTTGTCAAAATATTAGTACATAGGGCACTTATGATCTGCTCAAAATCTAAACTGCACGCCGAACTGGAAAAACTCAAAACGATCTTCCTGGACAACGGCTATCCAGAAGACGTCATTTTATCTTATACTAAGGAGAAGATCGCAAGTTTTTCGGCTGTTCAAAAGTTTGGTCCGCAAAAGTGCCCAGTTTATTTGAAACTACCATGGATTGGTAACACTTCCTTGCGATTCGAGAGTCAGATTAGGCAAGCCATAACCAATCGTTTCTTTGCTGTCAATCCTCGGATTGTTTACAGCACTAGGAGAGCCCTTCCATCCATTCAAAAGGATTGCGTTCCTACCAAACAAAAAAGTTCCGTCATTTATGAATTTACGTGCCAGTGTGATTCTGGCTACGTAGGGCGCACAACCCAAAGATTGGGGGATAGGATAAAACAGCATGTTCCTTCCAACATACGAAATAAAACTGCCCCTCAAAGAGAACAGCCTCCTCGATCTTGTAGGTCTAGAAACACTGTTAAAACAAGTGGTTCTGCCATCGGTTAACATCTTTTAGACAACCCAGATTGTGCAAATCTCCTTGAAATCAATTTTTCCTTTGTTTCAATTCTTACAGCTCACCTGAATACTACTAGGAGAGCTGTTTACTGTTCCCCTGTTAAAAGTGTTACGGCCAGGCCTGCCTTCATCGTTATAGTCCATCGTTTCATTTATACATGACTTTCAAATATGGCCTTGTGAGACTAGCCCTGCATTAGTACGTGCATGTCTACATGTCACATTCTAGGAGATTTACCTAGCCTACAAAATTACCACCCTTTTGAAAACTTTACTGAAAATTTTTGCTAGAATTAAAGAAATGCTTGATATGCCTTTGACCAAATTATTTGAATCTTGTTATTGAAATAACGATAAACAAACAGAAAAGCAATTGCAAATCGATAATGGGGTAATACAATTGTGATGAGAAATTAATCAAGGTCAAAAAATTTATGCAGATATTTGCCGTATTGAATGTGGTGTGAAAAGACAGTAATGTGAGTTCACTTTCAATAATTTTTTTATCATCGAATAAAATAAACTCAATCTGGGCCTTGGTCGATCAACAGCTGGCATCTGGCGGGACACAAAGTTCAGATTGATGAAGGCACTTGTTTCCTCAGTTGTGACATACGGCTGCGAGTCTTGGACACTTCAGCAGCGTGATAAAATAGAATAGCCACTTTTGAAATGTGGGCATGACGCCATATGCTCGGCAGGCTCGTAGACGCTGGGGGGCAATCCCCCCCCCAATAATGTTCGAAGATTGTGTTTGAAGATATTATAAGCGCAGCTTGGTCTGACAGTATTTCGTAAGGCAGGTATAGAAAAAAATTATATTTCTATCCATGCCCCCTCCCCCCAATCCAATTTAGCTGTCTACGGGCCTGATGTTCGGTATATCTTGGGAAGAAGAAGAAGAACAAACGCCAGTATACATGCAGAGTTGAAACATCCACGTAGCCTGCTAGGACAAGAACAGAATGACCAAATGTGATATTTTGGACATCTAGTACAACATCATTCGAGAAAACAGTAATGCTCGGATACTTGGAGGGCAAGCGCAGCAGAGGAAGACCAAAGTAAAGATGAACAGATAACATCAAGCAGTTGGCCCGTGTTCCCTTGGTGGACTGCATTCGCCAAGCTCAAGCAAGCTATGACTAGCAATGGACAATTTTGAATTTGGAACAATCCCAAGTTGTTTGTGTTCATCAACTTTGTGTTTAAGACTATCGTTAAATAGAATTTGTAGATGGTCTACGCTTGTTTAGTTGAATCAGGATTAAAGTCATGCGCCAGTTCTCAGCCCAAGGCCTGACGATTTTCATGTCTAGGAAAGCTGCAACGGTATTGTAAACAACAGTAAAATATGATGTATCGCCAAGGAGGAGTTAAACATTGCACTTCAAATTTTCAGTCAAATCATTTATGCACACGTGATTGAAAAGAGGTAAAAAGATTGAACCTCGAGGAACAACAGCTGCGACATTAACCCCATTGTGAACATTTGCCATTTAGGACAGTACCCAACTTACGATCAGCTAAAAGCTTTCAAATAGCGAAAGCAGCTGACAAAAAAACACCATATCGACATAGATTGAAAATCAGGCCATCATACCATACCCTATCAAATGCTTTAGATATATCGAGGAATATCAAGCGCACAGGGGGGAGGGGGGGGGGTGGGGATTGCAGTAAAATACTTCGAAGATTTGTAAAGTACTTGTGCCCTGGTATGTTGTGCAGTTAAGTAAAAATATTTGTTTCTACTCAAGTGTTTTGCAAGTTTACCAAGGCTTATTTCACACTACCTGACTCCTTTTTTCCTTTAGTATGAAATGCAGCTTTCAAGTCAGTTGCAGCATCCTTCGATTTTGTCATATCACTGTTCATTTGTGGAAAGCAGAGAGATATGGACAGTCTTCCCATTCTTTGATTATGGTGAGAAGTTTTCTAATTGTATAGCTAAAATCTTAGACAGCGCTGTTGAGACCGACCCCCAAACACGCTGCCGGCAGCATGCATGTTAAGTCCTCTACACCCTTCCCCCCTCTCAAATTTGGTGTGTATGCCCTTTAGTAACAGAGATACATTGAGCTGAAGAGGGGGGGAGTAGGGTGTGTATGCCCTTTAGTAACAGAGATACATTGAGCTGAAGAGGGGGGGGAGTAGGGTGTGAAAAATCTCAATATGTTCTGCCCAAGATACATATTTAATAGATTTGTAGATTTGATTGATAGATATTAGGGATATGATTGTCAGATTTAACATTTGAAGATTCCAAAAACATCATCAGAAGCTTGGTTTTTTATTTTCCAGCACTGACAAGCTTTTGTACCCGATAGAGTTCTTGTGACATCACAAAAACCATGTTTAGAATCTTTTAATTTTGATCACATTACATAAATGTAATACCTCCAAGTATGAAAAATCAGGTCAATTGGCCAGAAACCGGGTGTGATAGCCAATAAAAAACTTGAAATTTGCGAACGTATCACACTTATTTTCGCTCTGTTCATAAAGTTATGAACAGAGACCAAAATACAAAGATTTGATGGGTCAAGAGCTTGGGTTCATCTGTTCTTATCTCAGCCAAATCGTAGCATCTTTAAACTGATTTTGCATATTTTGGACATTTAGAGGTATTTCACGATACTCTTTCAGGTAATGGGATCAAAATTCAGAATTTCTAAAAAACATTTTTGTGATGTCATCAGTTGAGAACTCTATTGCCTTTCTCTACTGAACACTTTTTGCCTTTTTCAAAACGCTTACATCCCATTTCTCTCCGACACAGGGTCATGCTCTGACATAATCCAAGCTGGCTTTCCAAACGGACTTCAAGAGACTGCGGTGCTGTATATTCTCAGAAGCGTATTACAAGGGGTACACTACCTCCACACGGCTGGTTATATCCACAGGTACAGAAGAAGACTTTTATTTACTAGTTCTGTTTAGATTTAGGCTGTCCTTCTTGCACCTCACTTAGTGATTTGTGTACCAAAGTTAATGTTTGCAGGCAGTCAGTTTGCTAATTGTCTTTTTTGATTTATCGGTTGGTATTCTGTTAACCAATTTTTTTTTTGCCATTCTTTTGTCATACACTGACCTGTCATACACCACCATAATTGTCGTCTTCCCTGGCTTTTACTTACTTTTCTATTTATCGATAATCGAATAGCCCTTTAGTACCACAAATGTTAGATGACACAGAGGAGAAGAAGGTTAAGAAAAGCCTAAAAAGGGGCGTAGCTAAAGAGGGGAGCAGGGGTGGCGAGTAGGGGGTCTAAGTTAATCCTCTATTGCTCTATTGTTTTCTATTTCAAAGACATATTAATAGCGATAAACAAATTCATTCCAATTATGTGTGCTGCCTTGAGAAATTATCTGTGTTTTCTAAAATGTCTGAAGATCCTGTTTGGGTTTGTTGTATTGTTGCCAACAATCACAACTTAGCAACACCTCTTTTGTATGCAAATCTTGGGTCCTCACCCTCTCCCCCGACTTTAGCTTCGCTACTGAACAGAAACACTGAAACATCCTCAATAGTCGAGCAGTTCTGATCGTGGAGTGCGCGTCTTTGTCTCTTTCCCTTACTGCTCTCTGTTGCTCCATTACTTATCAGTGTCTTCCACATTGCTCTGTGAAACGAAGATCCTTGCCACACGTTTGTGTTGATATTAAATTTCTTCAGATCATTCTTTATCTGGTCCGTGTATCTTAGTTTTGGGCGTCCCATTTTCCACTTCCCCCTCTCTGATTCACTATCTAGTAGCTGTTTCGGTATGGGTTGCTTATTCATTCTTTCTACATAATCTTGATGGTTTCTATAAATTTCTGATTTGACTTTGCAAGAGATTATAAACGTCGGTTAATGACTATCTATCAAGATGAAAATCGAGATATTCATGAGCTATTAAACTTTAACCTGATTATTTATAAAATACTTTTTTAGCTTTGTTCCTTCTGAGCTGACCGATCATGCTTTTATAAATTTTTCATAAACATAGATTATTGTTATTTTTAACATCCCAATTGTTGTTTTTCCTCAGAGCAATCAAGGCTAGCCATGTTCTTCTATGTTCTGATGGCAATGTTTGCCTGTCTGGCTTGCGGTATTGTTACCCGATGTGGAGCAATTCCCATCGTTTGAAAGTCGTGCATAATTTCCCAGCTCATGCAGTGGCTGTTTTGCCATGGACTGCTCCCGAGGTCCTCGATCAGGTTGGTTAAAATTTTAGTCAGACTCGAGCTACTGAAGCCCTTTTCTGGTTCCATTGAGTCAAAATGGTAGATTGATATAAAATTTATGCATTTGATAGCAGTTTAACAGTATTTTAGCATCCATCCGCTTTGCCCCAAAGCAAATGAATTAAACATGCGATTTGTCGTTCTAAAAGCATGATATTTTAAGAACAACCCGAATGTAGGCACTATTAACAAACCGTATTTTTTGCTTGAAAAATTGTATAATGTATGACATTGCAATCTGTTAATGAAAAAATGCAACGGTTGTGGAAAAATAAGGGAAAATCAAAGATACAGAAAAGGAGGATACCCAGTCTCTGGTGGGAAAGGGCAAAAAATTCCATTCGATAAACTTTAGCTTTGTATATTTTTATTTTAAGGTCCGTGTTTTGTTCAAATGAAAGCGCCTTTTCAAAATCACAAACGTGCAAGCAAGCGAATAAAGAACGATAGCCTAAACGCATTTTTAACATCTCAAGGGACTTGTTCCGCAGTTTAAATCAAAAGTTTCTTCTAAATTTTGCTCCTATGGGAATTGATTTTGATACTTAACCGATATAGGTCTTGATATTTAAACAACTTGTAGAATATTAATTTTGAAATATGTGTCGCTTTTTCGAGAGCCACTGGCAATCTGCATGTCTTTTAAAAAGCACTTTAAGATCTTTGATATGTTCCTTGTAACATTTCAGAATCTTGTTGGATATTCAGAAAGGTCAGATATTTACAGCGTCGGCATATTGGCGTTAGAGCTTGCCACTGGAAAAATACCGTTCTCTGGCCTGTCCCCAACTGAGGTAAAATGTTTTACCAGGGTTCATGAATTTTTGTTAAAAATATAAAGAAATGCATTTTTAATTGCTAAGAAAATGGATTTCTCTCCACTGTCTAAGTTATCAACGAAAATGATTTATTTTTCATGAATTCAAGCATTTCATGAAATCATCTTGATATTATGATGTAATTATGAATTTGGATTTAATATGTCAAAATAGTATTAAATTGAAACCGATACTGCCTCTATAATATCAAGATGTATTCTATGAATCTGATAACTTTTATCAGCTATTTCCATTTCATAACATGAACTTGAATATTTTGTACATTATTCTCTTATTTTGTTGTCATATTAAGAATAGTACTTTTTGATGTATCCGCTTTCAATTTTCTCTTTTCACTGGGAGTAAAAATAGCTCATAGGTAAAAGAAATGTATTTTTGTCAGTTCAGTTTGTGTTTTGAAAGATATTTTTTTAGATTTTAACCTTTGTGTGATATCCGTTTCTAGATATTCCTCCAAAAATTACATGGCAGCCTCCCGAGCTCGCTTGATTGCAGCATTAGCAGACGTAAATCCACAGAGCCGTCAAATTCTGTTTCAGATTTGAACTTCCCCGAGAAAGAACGCAAGCCAGCCAGTCCACTTCGGCTTCGATCAATGTCAACACCGCAAGGAATGTCACGACGCTTTGATACATCTTTACAACAAGTAGGTCCACCATTTTGTCGATCTCTGCCATCCACTTCCCTGCTTATGCAATCGATGCTTATGTTTAGTGACCTGGAATCTCTACTGCGCATGCTCATTAACTGCCTCCCGGAGGGGGGGGGATCACTAGAATACCGGCTGTTTTCATCTTCTGAATAAAATTACCGGCCGTAAAACCATGTTTAAGAGCTTTCCATAAACTTTTTGTAAACACTATTTACGCTTATATTAATCTTCAGCGTTGCAGATTTAGTTAAAATACCGATATCGCTTGTAATGCTGCAAAGCTAGAAGGGGGGGGGGGGGGGGCTCCATCCGCAGTTATCAAAGTTCTCCCAAAAGTATCAAAAACAAATTGAACAGGCCAAAAATTATCAGCTAGAAAGTGTTGATAAGACCCGAAAATATAAAAATACAAAATTTTGTTGTTGAGCACACAAGAGACAACTAGTGATATTAATCTAAAGTGTTTTCTATAATAATCAGTTTAAGCACATCTGTTCTTTTTTTCCTGTTTTTAATATTGTTATGTGTTAGTTAGGTACCCAAAAGTATAAAAAAGGTTTATAGTTAAATCAGGTACCCAAAAGTATCTGATCACAAAGAAAATTCTCACCAATAATTTCCGTATGGACCCCCGTATATAACATGTTCAGGTGACACCCCCCCCCCCACCTGGGGACTCCTAGTGGAACAGTTAATTTTGCCAAATGCTTCAAGTGAATTTCGTGACACTTTTTCCTCTGGAGCAACTTCTGGTCTGATTTGATTATTCGATGAGAACATGAATAGCGAAAAAATTAAGTTGTCAGTTACGAATAAAACAATTTATACCAACTGGAAACTGCTACTTCAAATTTTTCACCCAAATCCCTGATTGACCAATTATCTTTCAATATTTGTATGCTAGAGGATTTTTCACTATTGATTGTTTAACGCCCCAAACCAAAGTGACGAAAACTCTGAGATTTTGCCAATATTTTTGTTTCAGTTTCAGGACATCTTTCATTTTGATTACACAAAGGATGAAATAAATTTCTTTGGATTCTAAGAATTTAGAACATAAGCTTAAATTTGCATTTTTTTGTTTTCTAAGATATAATCTGTTTTCCTTATTTTAGTTTGTTGAGCTTTGTCTGGATAGGAATCCATCTCAAAGGTATGCAAGCGCTGAATTCTTCGAGAACCTCTTTTTACAATTGAAATAATATTTAGACTTTATACTGCTTTTGGGATCTCGTAAATTGATAATTGCCTGCTAAACATTTTACTGCAGGACAATATCAGCACACAAACATCACTTTATTTGCATCTTGTCGTTTCGGGTTTTCCTGATGTTAATCTTCGTAAAAATTGCAAGCAGAGTGTGAGCCATGAATAGATTTATCTTGCCTGTATTTTTCTGTATCAAGCAGATTGTCCTTTTCATCAGTTGTTCTAATAATTTCAAACTTTGGATTTGCAAAGCTTTGGTATATTAAAGCTAATTAATGGCATCCTTAAAAGTTCTTGTCTTCCAAGACAAGAGCTGTAATTGGAAAACAATATTTAGTGTTTTAGATAAATTTAGAATAACTAAAGACTTATTTTGTTTTTAATATATTTATTTGAAAAAAATTTATTCATGCAATTTTTCCAACTAGTAAAAGATTCCGCTTTATCAAAACATAATTTTGCGTACTCTTTTATTGATGAACTTTTTTAAATTTTTATATATTTATGGATGAATTATTGATGAACTATCTCTAGGAATAAGCAATATGTACATTATTTTGCCAAATGTTTCATTATTTTTTACAATTTCAGGCCAACTGCTGCGAATCTTCTGTCTTCCTCATTTCTGAGACAGGTAACATCCTTATGTTTTAAATATTCTAATTATTTTAATTTATTCTGAATAATTTAAACAGTCCGGTCTATGTCCGTAACGAAAAACACTTCTGACAATCTTCTCCTGTATTTCAAAAACACAACATTAGCCTTTCCTGGGCCACGATATTTTAATGCTTACAGCCTATCTTTTATTGCAACATAAAGCGCAGAATGGTCTACTTGAATGCCCGAGGTGGATCGATCTTCTTGCGATAACCTTTTATGTGTTCTTAGCAAGATTCTGTTGCCAGGAAAAACAACAGAAAAGAGTGTATGCAAAATACAATAGTTGAAGACAAAGAGCCATTGTACAAAACGTCGCTCAAAAGTGCCAAAGCTCTTTGAAAAGCGAGTTTAGATAAATAGAGAAAGAATATCAAAGGAACAGAGCCATAGTACAAATGTTGCTTTCAGAAACGTCATATCTGAAATGCCTGTATAGACAAATGGAGAACGAAGTTTTAAGGCAAGAACCTCGAGCAATAATCTTGGATTGCAAGGGAAATATGCATCCTTGCCACACACTTACCACATAAACGTTTTTAGGATAAAGTGCTATCATATAGATTTTGCTTTTTGGCAGCCATGTTTTGTTTTTGAGACAACTCGAGTGCTTGTAGTTTACATTAAACAGAAAATATTCAGCCTGGCCTCTTCTAAGACTTTTGGTCTGAAATATTTTTTATGTTCAACATTAATATTTTTCAAAAATGTCTTTCCACATTTATATCGTTTTGTGAAGTTGTACACTTTCATTTAAGTAGAAAACCCAGTTTAAGTTTCGTCTTGCTAATCCATTTAAGGATTTTAGAAGTTTTTAATTTACTCCTCTCTTAAACATGCTGCAGTGTACATTTTTGTGAATCGTTTTCTGCATCTAAATAATTTGCCATTGAACTGTCTTTTTAGGCAAAAAGGAAAAGCAAGGAATCTCTACACATCGCACACATGATTCGGCCAATATCCCCCATTGCTGATGTTTCAAAAATAAAAGGTACATAAATTTTTTGTTATTTTTCTAAAAACCTTCTTTTCAGTGGCGTAGCTTGAACTTCCAGACTAGGGGGTGGAGGGTTACGAGTAGTAAAATCTACCGATAAAGAAATTTTGCGCCAATTAAAAATGTATCGACAAGCTCATGAAAAATTGGGGGTTGTCACACCCCCTACACCCCCTAGCTACGCCCCTGCCTCTTTTCGTAAATATATCTTTATTCATATTTGTTACTATCTAACTTCTGAAGGTATTTTTTATGGACACTGCGAGTGCTTATCGAGCAGTGCCATGGTCCTTCCTCTCGATTTGACCACACCTCGTGATTCCTACGCTCGGAATTTCACAGAGCCCACAGTCCTCCATTACTCTAAGTGAAAGCTTACTCATGGCAGTGACATGAAACACAAACCCTTGGATCCGCTTCGCCATCCTCGCACCTGTAATTACATCAATATTTGATACAATTTCAGAAAGTTTAAGCGCAGTCAAATGGTTGATTCTATATTTTTCTATTTCTATGTGCTAACAAGCATCTGAAGGTAGTTTCAAGGACACCGAGAAGCTTATGCTTATCGAGCAGTGTCCTGGTTTTTCCTCTCGATGTAATAACACCTCGTGATTCCTACGCCTGGCATTGCAGAGAGCGTGAGTCTGTCCTCATTCTGGGTGAATGTTTGGTCGTGCCAGGGTCTCAAACCGAGCCATCCTCACACCTTAGACTCAGATTCAATCAGATTCATTCACAGTTTTTAAACAGAAGGGTTTATTTTCACGCAAGATTGTTGCAGGCATTGCATTGAAATTTTTATGCGACCCTCTCCCTGAAACAAAACTCTGCACCTTGTAAATCTGAAGACAAGACAGCGTGCTTCATTGCGTCTGTCCCTAGTAAGGATCACATACTACCTACACGATTGATTTCGTTGGGTTAACTAAATATGACCCTTTGATGATGGTACACAGGATTCGTAACGAATTGTGCCTACTTAGTCTTGAAAGAAAGTTTACGAGGAGATCTCAGATTTTAAAATATGAAACTGCAAGAGGAAATGATTGGCAAATTCCAAATCTGCTATGAAATAATAGTCCAAATTATTCGAGAAATATAGAGACGAATACCCTTTTCAAAAAGCAGGCGAAATCTATGTTTTAAGCCGATTCAAATATAAAGCAAATTGCAACACTACCCTTAAGCATGAACTTCTGGAAGAACTGAATCTTTTCCTCTTATTTTGTTCATTTTTTGTTCTTTTTCCCTTTTAAAACTGGAAGAGTATCATGTAAAAGGTAAAGAATAAGATGAATATTAAATTTTCCTGATTTCTACCTATAGAAGTATCTTGAAAAAAAGAAGAGCATAAAAAACTAGGTCTAGTCTGACTATAGCTTGTCAAAGGATATTATTTGAATAATGCAATGAAAAAAACGCATTTAAACTTGTGTAGGTGCAGAGGGGCAGAGCTGACCTCTTTGACTTCCCTTCTTCTTCTTGCGTAACTTAGTTCCTAGAGCATTACAATGAAGTTATTGACTCTTGTAGTTTTATCATATTTATTAAAAGGCACATATCCAACGCACCTAATGCTGAGAGTTTCAGGTGAAAAAGCACGGAGCTTTTGTTTTCACGGCTCCTATTTGGCTACAGCAGTTATCATACTTAACAGCTAATGGCAGAGTTAAAAAATTGCTGACTTTTGTTACAAACAAAATTGCGTTATCAATAGAACCTTTATCCCATCTGAATGTGAATTGTATAAAAGGCGAGTTGTAGTTGTTTTAGATACAACTTTGTTTTAGAAAGAGCTAGTCATTTCAGCCGTGCAGAGTTACCTTGGGTACTAGCGCCTCATTGAAAGAAATTTCCGAACAGTAGTCAACGACCCTTCTTTACCGAGGCTCTGGAACTTTTACTTTGAATGTCTAAGAAAGATGAGAATGGAGAGTAATTGTCTTAGAACAGGCGTAGATGTAGAAACCCGGAAGGGCACAGAGGGAACGTACCTCATGTTTCGAAAACAGTTGTAAAGTGCCTATTTGCAGTTCACGTAGCGGCTCTATTCTGCCTACCTGTGCTCCGTTCGAAAATGCTTCTTGCCTCTATACACCCAGCTGCTATGTTAGAAAGCATATAATGCTACTGAAAAAGTATGAAAAACATACTCGAATCAGTATATTGTGCAATTTTTGTCAATTCTTCATTAGTTCAATGTTATCATTGAGTTTCATTACTGAATGATCTGACAGCATGTATAGAACTCCTATCTTTGCTGCATGTTAGTAATATAATCCTTCCAGATGGGGAAGAAATTATCCATCTTCTGTAGTTAAGCTCGATTTGATATCTTCTTCTTCTTCCTTCAATTCCCAAATTATTCTTTGTAGGCACATCAATTATACAGGATACCGAACTTTCTGACGTCATGGAAGGTATGTCCGTCCAGGAAGATTGGGACCTTTAACAGATCTGCCATGTTTTAAGGTGTGATGTTTCTTCTTTTGAAAATAACGCTCGAATTATGTAAATGTATGCTGTAAAAACCCATGAATTCCTGACGCTATATGTTCCTAGAATTTTAGAATGTTAATTGTTCAATGTTTTAGTTCCTTCTTAGCCAATCAAAAACGCGAGCATATGGCAGTAAAGACTGGCCAATTTGTGCCACTTGCCTTTTAAAAAGTAGAAGCAATGGAATCCATGGGAGGAAACGAACTCCTTCAGTCTACACAGGCACTGATTGTACACAGTCTACACGGTCTAAACAGGCATCTTTAAAGCCACGTGCTTGCGTTTATGACTGGCCTTTTCCGATCCACGTCTGTATTTATATACTTAACATCTTAGAGTTTTTGTCTTGAATGCGTTTTAAAAACTTTCAAGTTGTTGTTTTGTTTGATGCGAGGAAATTGCTTTCTTATTCATAATTTTCTTTCATTTACATCCAAGTCAGCAGAATGACAATTTTTTTTGCCATCGTAGCAACAGTTCTAGGATGTGTCTAATTGAATGAGCGCATGTGTCGCGAACCAAACAGATTCAAAGTTTTCACATATTATTTTTACCTTTATCAAATATATCAAATGTTCAGATTGGCTGTAAATGTGTTCGCGACATTCAGGCTTTAAAAGTTTATTCATTTGGGGGAATTGAATGATCTGGCTGTCCAATCAAACATCGAGTTTCCATTGTCACATGCCTTTCGACCAATAAGTTTTAAGGTGCTAACAAGTGCCCATGAAGGAAATCTCCAAAGTTTGTGGAGTTTCATCCTTCGTTATCTTTGAGTCTTCGTACGGATATTTTCCTTAATTGGTTACATTTCTTTAGCCTCTTAATTCTAATTCCTAGAAATGTATTAATTAAGATGATCCGGTTTATTCTATTGGCTTATGAAGAGGATATCAGTGATAAAGTCTGTTTTATCCTGTTATCTTTTTATTCCATGCTACGTTTCCTCATCACTGTTAATGTAACTTTCCTTTTATTTACATGATTTTACTAATCATGAAAATTCAAGTTTTCCAGACAAATACCTCTCAAGAGGCTTAACATTCTAATCATTTTTATAGATGTTGGAAACTGTATTGAAATTTTCAAGAAAAATTGTAGAAGGAAAGGATCGGGGAAAATGTGAGCATTTTGCTTGCCCCACCCACGTTTTTTATCGACTGTCGAATTTCGGTATTCAACGATTTTTATGATAAATCATAGATAAGATCAACATAGGTTAATTAATAAAGCCTTCACCGATTTCTTAGAGGGCACACTTGGTTGAACAAGTAGAACCTACTGAAAGAGAAGCCCGACGGTTTTGAAAATATAGTTGTTGCTCTGGGAAAAAATGCTTACTACAAACGGGAAGAAATGTTAGGAATTTAGGAAGGAACTCTTTTTTTGAGAGCTATATTGTGTAATTGCCATAGATGCCATAAATTTGCAAGAAGGCAGATCAAAGTAGATGCTGTGGGCAGGGAGAGTAGGTATTTGCCCATTTGCATCAATTGACAAGTTGCATATTTTTTATGCGAAAATAGTTGGAAGATCATCCCTTTTCATTTACACTTTCAGGCTCGAAGCAGAGACGTTTCTTTCAAGACTGATTCACAGGTCAACTGAAACGAAACTTAAAATAACTATCAATGTAAGTAAATTGTACCAGGAAAAAATTCTTTAAAATAAAATTTTTCCTGGTATAATTTACTTACATTGATCGTTATTATAGCTTTATATTGTACCGTACGGAATATAGTATATTTATTGAAACAAAACTTACTTAATTTGTGAATGACAGCGTTGTAGCGAGATCACGAAATAAATGGCTTTTGCAGGATAGATTTACTCTTTTTAACACTGATAGAAAAGTATTCATGAAAGAGGAAACATTTTCCATTTTCAGTTTTCAACACGGCTATTATCCCTTGCGCCTATCTTATTTCATGTGTCGTTATCTTGTGGTTATTTTAAAAGGTGTACGATAGAAAGGAAATGGAAAGCTCCTTCATGTAATTTTACAGGAATGGTTTTCTCTCTGTGTGAGTATAGCTCCCTCTTGCAATGACTACACGATTGAGGTTATGGCACATCTAAGAGAATGCTCTCAGAATGATTTTTTTGCTGTTTCTCTAAAACACAATCATTAGGTTTGTGCAAATCTGTTTACCATTTCGACAGCTGCATTCTATTCTTCAGCAAATCCTAGGATTTCCTTAGTTAATATGAAATCTGACAGATCTTCTCGGAGACACTGCAACACACATTAAGTAAAGGCGCTTTCAGTCGAATTCGCTTATGTTCTGTTACAACTCATTGACCTTTTCTTTTTTAACAAGGCCCAGATTACTATCCATTATCCAGCCCACTTTTGGTCCTCCCTTCTTCTGTTGTAGTCTTGCTGTCAATGTCATTTCGAAAGTTGCCATCATTTGAATCTCGTAATTTGATCTTAGGAGTCGAGGTTTTGGGAGATATTTGACATTTTCTACACTCTGGTTCTAGCATAAGCTACATTTGTTTGGCAATAAATTGTAACACATGTTCTTTGGACAGGCACCGCTGGGCGTTAAAGAGAGTTAGAGGGGGGGGGGGCAAATCCGAAAAGAAAGAGACTTGACTGATTGGTCGAGGTTTTGGAAGATATTTGACGTTTTCTACACTCTGGTTCCAGCACAAGCTACATTTGTTTGGCAATGAGTTGTAACAAATGTTCTTTGGACAGGCACCGCTGGGCGTTAAACAAAATGAGAGGGGGGCAAATCCGAAAAGAAAGAGACTTGACTGATGGTTCATTCGTAATTTTTTTACATTTTTGGCTAAAGGGAGGGGTAAAGCCCGCAGCACTCTGCTCGTTTTGCCTACTTGAAAAATGATTTTGTAACAACTCTTCTATGGGATGCTAGATAACATGGAAATCCAATTTCCCATAAATCTTTCAACTATGGACAGATGTAAGTAGAAAAACTTCTGATGAATTCTGCGCAACTATATGGGAAAGCAGTGAAACAGTTTCACCAGAATCCAGTGCATATCTAACCGCAAAATGCAATAGCTCGCCAGAATTAACTGTTAACGGCATTTGGATTTTCACATCAGCAACAAATTCATCGTCAAATGCGAATTTAAAACCTATGAATTATGCACGGTGTGTGAACACGCTTACTGGCCATTACAAAATGGCTTTTTGCGTTTTAAAACAAACATGCCTCGGAAGCAGGATTATCTTAAAAGCTGAAATAATGAATTTGATGATTAAATATTCATTGTTTCCAAACGGTCTTGTGAAAATGTTTGATCTGCCCACGCCTAAAGCCATATCCGTAAGCAAGTAACGGATATTCATGTGGGATGAGCTACCAGCTTGCTAAAGGGAAGAATTTGAAAAACTGGTTTTTCATAAAGCAAGCCAGAAGCCACAGTTTTTAAACCAGCCTGCCCATAAAGAATTGTACAGAACCCAAATCAAGTTTCAATCTGGGGGACTTGGCAAGTTTTAAAAATAGATCGATAGCTTATTTATTTCAATCTAAAACTGTAAACTATCAAAGCTTTCTAAAGAGATTTGTGGCAAATGAGCACCCAAAATGCCTTTGACAGTTTCACTGTTTGAATTTAAAATTTCTGGATCCAAAAAACCAGTTAACAATTTGACCTGAATCTGTGTATCGATACACACCGGAAAACAGCTAAGGACATAAGTAAGATTTGTTCTCATCGAACTAGAGGGTTTCTGTTAAGAAATGCCACACTTGAAAAACTGCGAAACATAGAATAGACTTTCGCCTCATCTTCGCCTAGACTGTTAACACGATAATAAAGCCTTGCCACTTTTGAAGTTTTATTTTCACGCGCAGTGTTTTTGCTGCAGGTTGAAGACTCATAATTTGAATTTGAAGATTTACGACTATTGATTATCTTCATATTTTATATTTGTTTGAAGTGGCGAATTTTTTGCTTTGTTTTTGATAAACTACCAAATGGAACAAGAACTGCGAAGATAAAGTTGAATTTTTATTGGAGTCTAAAAAATATATGTTTTTCTGAAGCGAAAGAAAGGCTTTTCATTTTGCAATCGAGAATTTTTTTATTTTTGATTTTCTTCCAAAAAATTGAAATAGTTTCTAGCTATAAGCCTCGCACAAGGTGGAAGAGTCCTTTAGAGAAATTGAACTATTTCTGGCTACACAAGTCGGGATTGGTAAAAACAATGAACCAATCAAACTTGTCATTCTTCCTCTCAGGTTATTTTCGATCTGCATCTGAATATAAATTTCTGTTTACCTTCGGATATTATTCGACGTTTATACCCTGAGGATAGGATAAAAAGCATCGGATAAAAAGTATTTTAGTATGACACGTTTGCGCTTTCGCATCCTTTTAATTGGATGGATGCGCGATCGTCGTTCCACCTGGAATCTATCTACATAAGCACGAAAAAGCCGCTACTGTGTAGACAAAAGGAGTTCGTTTTCACCTTAGGACTCCATTGGTAACATTCTCAATAGGCAAGCGGCACTGATTGGTCAACCTATACAGTCATGTGCTCGTGTTTCTGATTGGCCTATTTCGATCCACAACTGGGTATATATATTTCCTAGCGTAGAGTTTTCGATCTATGTTCTGACGTTTTAAACTCTGAAGAGTGTCAGACGAAAAGCTTTAGTTTACTAAATGTTTGCTTTTTTCAAAGCCATTTGCAAGTTTTGTACCACCAAAAGATTGTTTTAATTGGATGTATTAAACCATGTTGGTGCTGTCTCGTAATGAACTTGACTCAACCTCGATATAGTTTTTTCGTATAAGCGTGGCCACGTGCAGTGTCACGTTCATTTTGCTGAAAATAAAGGGCTGTTGTAAATGCCGAAGTACTTTAATTGAAACATGTACTCTTTTCTTAATGAAGCTTGAAACGATATATCTTTTGCGGATCCGTGTATTAGATAACCGAGACAGGTTTTAACGCAACCTCTGTTTGCGGGTTTGAAGTTTTCTGCATGCTTAATGGGTTGCGATTAAGACAAGGTTGATTCGAGTAGCTTTTTATCTGGACGAGAACAGTCGAAGCGCCGTCTTGCAGTCAACTAGGGAGATTTCACTAAGCAAGGATCAGGCGACCTAGCTACGCTCGATCAGATACAGGAGTTCAAAAAAGGACCGCGCGGCATGAAAAGCGGAGGATTAAACATACCGCGTGGTGATTTGAAGGATTTCAAATGACCGAGAGAGATAACTCCGAAAACATTAAGATTCATAAATAATTCAAAACGCTTATTTCTTACGCAAATCGCACTCTTACGAGGGATTCGGCGAACTGTCATTGCAGACTACTCTGCCCTTCTTCCCAAGCTTTTCTAATCTCAAAAATCCTCTGAAAACACCAGGGATAAATTTATGTTTAGGTCGTGAGCTTCCAAAGTCCTCTAAAAATATCGTTAAGGCTTACAAACAGCTTTGTTAAATAAAGGGCTAAGAATTTTGTTTACCATGTCATACATGAGGGAAATTTTTGCGAGAAATGTTTGTATGTGTACCATTTAGTGAAATTTGTGGCGCTAACCTGCTATCTCACAGCCAGGAATTGCGAAAAGGGAACTGCACTGAGGTCACCCTAGTAGGTCAAAGAAAGCCCTGGCTTAAAGACGTCATATAATATCTTAGCGCAAGATAATCATGAAGTGTCGTGGGTGTAGAAGATACGTAGAATGTCTGCGCGTCGAAAAATGATCAAAAGTCTTGGGGAAAGGAATCATCTAAAGACTTGGAGTAGGGGAATCGTAGAAAGTCTTGGAATAGGGGGAAACGTCTAAAGACTTGGGGTAGGGGAATCGTAGAAAGTCTTGGGATAGGGGGAAACGTCTAAAGACTTGGAGTAGGGGAATCGTAGAAAGTATTGAAGTAGGAGAATCGTAGAACGTCTTTGAGTAGGGGAGTCCTAGAATGTCTTGGGGTAGGGTGATCTTATAAAGTCTTGGGGAAGGGGAATCATCTAAAGACTTGGAGTAGGGGAATCGTAGAAAGTCTTGGGATAGGGGGAAACGTCTAAAGACTTGGAGTAGGGTAATCGTAGAAAGTATTGAAGGATGAGAATCGTAAAACGTCTTTGAGTAGGGGAGTCCTAGAATGTCTTGGGGTAGGGTAATCGTAGAAAGTCTTAGGGAGGGGGAATCCTTAAAAGACTAGGGATAGGGTAATCGTAAAAAGTTTTGGGATAGAGGGAATCGTCTAGAAAATTGGAGTAGGGGAATCGTAGAAAGTCTGTGGGTATGGGGAATCAATAAAGCCTTGAGGTAAGATAGTCAAATATAATCTATGCCAGACATTTTATTGCCCTTTCATGTTAATTCAACATAAGTTCACTCGACTGAAGTGCTCTTGTAAAACTAAAACTAGAAACCAGGCTACTGTGACTCTCCATAGTTGTTTCAATCTTTTCTGCTGCCTTTGCCAGCGCTTCCCTTTGAATTAAATTTAATCAGAGTATAACGTTGTGGATTAATACTTGAATTCAATCAACTTCATGCGATTACAAATTTACTTCCAAATGGAGAACCGAGCAAATTGCAGATCTACTTCATCACCATGTAGAGAAATTAATTTTTAATCATTTCTTTAGAAAGCAAAGTCGGTTTTTGATTTCGTCAAATATATGAGTGCTATGCGTCGTGTATTCATACAATAGGAATTTGAGGAATCAGCGCTAGGCCAAAAAATGTTTAATTAAGATCAACCACATAATGAGCTTTTCTTTTCACCATGAAAACGCCATCTTGTTCCTCTTTGAATCGGCCTTTCGTTTAAGGTCTGTGAATTCACGTTTCACTGAATATGTTCAAGCTGCAAAATGCTTTATAAAGCTGTTTAATATCCTACTCTGCTGATTCACTCTAGTTAACTCTCATTTTGTCTGCTTTTTTAATGGTTTTGATTCTCAGTTGGCACTGAGTCATTGAAAACAGTCCAGTTGGTTCAGCTTTGTTTGCAACCGCTGTGCGTCAATGCCAAATATTTTCTGCAACAACGAGACAGAACCAAAGGAACCCATTTTGCTGAGGCATATAAATATCATTTTAAATGGCTTTGAAAAAAGCAAACATTTAGTAAACTAAAGCTTTTCGTCTGACACTCTTCAGAGTTTAAAACGTCAGAACATAGATCGAAAACTCTACGCTAAGAAATATATATACCCAAATGTGGATCGAAATAGGCCAATCAGAAACACGAGCACATGACTGTAAAGGTACACGAGCACATGACTTCTTGACAACGAGACCCAAAAACCATGCTTACATTTCATTAGAGAACAATTTTAGCCAATCCGTTTCGCAGTCTCGACAGTAACCTGTGTTTTCCTAAAAGCAATTAGTTTTTCTGTATTATATGATAGCCCGATCACGTGCAAAACTAGGATGTGACAAATACAAATAGGATGTGCTCCTTCAAAGAATGTGACAAATACAAATACGCGGCTCATTCAAAGATGGTGATAGGGGTGGGATATGTTACTTAACGATGACAGTCTGAGCAAAGAGAAAACAACTTGCAGATCTTTAGAAGATTTAGACAATGTTTGATGGCCTCCCTTTGTCTTTTAGCAGAATTAGATAGAAGGTTTCTTAAGAACCTTGGAAGCAATTGTTGCATAGATCCGCTTCGATTATTTCTCTTACTGATAGCTACAACTTTACGCTGTAAAATTTTCAAACCTACAGTGGCATTCCTGTTATAAAGATAAAGTTGTATATTCATGTGGGTTTCAAGTAAAATAAACGTTTTCAAGGGACTTAATTTGTTCGGGAGACGAAACTATCAGTTCTTGTTTCGAAACAATACCATCTAAAACCAATCAGTGTTGCGGGGTCATAGCACATGCGCATTAATAACAGTATTCGCACAGCTGTTCTGTCTGCAACCACACAATTCTTGAATTTCCTGCCAGGGCTTCAAGTGATAATGCGCATGTGCAATGACCCCAAAACGGGGGCTAGTGCATGTCTGGAAGACGGGCATGATTGCGCATGTGCAATGACCCCGAAACGGGGGCTAGTGCATCTCTGGAAGACGGGCATGATTCAACTCCCGAACAAGAATGGAGCGACTTGCGGGGATTGAACTGGGATAACTAAGTGGCGAGAGGCGCTGATCTAATGGTCCATGGTTCCAATCCCTGGCATGACCAAACTGTCACCCAAAGTGAGGGGAATTGCCAGCTCTATGTGATTCCAGGCGTAGGAATCACGAGTTTTGTCACATCGAGAGGAAGGACCAGGACACTGTTCGATAAGCACAGCTTCTCGTTGTCCTAAAAAATACCTTCGGATGCTAGGTAGCAATTGCAAATGCAAAATAAATAAACCGGGCCGTTCTTGGCTCTAGAAATTATGATATTTTCTAAAGTGTAGCTGGATTTGAAAAGCAATCTGCCAAGATTATCCGTCCAGTAATCTCAATATGTCCGCCAATGAGCATTTGGATGAAGCATCTATCGAAGAGCGTTTTATAAGCAATCCTACTTTTAAATTTGGCTATCGGCAAAACTGCCCCTCTACTCTCAGCCTTCCACAGGGGCGACTCGATTTTCCTGTCATATCCTACCGTATTTTGTTTGCTCTAAATTTTACAGCTTGAACAGCGATATTTGGAAATCTGTTGGTATCAGCTAAAGATATGAACAATAGTGTTGTTTTGCTGCAACGCTGAAAGTTCGGTCAAACCATAAAGAACTTGCGCGCATCTGTGACTTGCGTGTGAATGTCCGCCACATGCTAAACGTATAGTATCTGGCTCAGAAAAGACTGCTTCAGATCACATTCGCAAATTGTTTTAAGAAGTCAATTGGATTTTGGTCCAAGGGTCCAAGTAATCTATCCTGGCCTATGTCGTTTGTCTGATTCAATCGAAAGGGATTAGTCTCCTTTGAGGCCCTATAATCCCAAGCTCACGATGATACAAATGAACATTAATTTGTTATGATCATACCTTCATATCGGATTTTTTTCATCTCAATCAGTTGTCAAAAAGCCGCTTTTTGCTGTTTGCAGCTCAAAATTTCCTTCTTATCTTGGTTATATTGGATTAATTTGCAGTATTATCAATGTCTTTTATTGATTACTAAATGTTCTATCACGATTCTCTCGCCATTTGTATCAACCTTTATCCGTTTATTACTTCGCTTGAACCGGGCTTTCATTTCCAAGCGTTACTTGACAGTGCACGCCATTGTCTTCTGTCGATATATTTTACGTTGGTTGCCAGTTCTAATTCAGAGTCCGGAATTCTGTAAAGGATTTGCTGTGAAAATGTCTGAAAGTGTAAAATAACACCCCTGAATGATTATTTGCGGTGACAACCGTTGTGAATTTTCAAAATTAATATCGTCGTAAAATGCTTATCACAACAATATTGAATCTTGTTGCTGGATTCAAGTTTTGATCTCAATCCGAGGTCAGCGATTTCATGTTTGTGAAATGTCTCAAACGAAGCAGAAGGGGCTGTTCTGTAAGAAGTAGGTTGTAAATCCTGCCAAACTCATCAACGTTTCTTCAAATATTTAGAAGTTTGTTATGTAAATACAACTTTGTTAATTAAAAATCATTTGAATAGATTCTTCCTAGACTCGGAGAAAATATTTCATGTCCTTATCAACTGGATTTCATCCTTTTCATTAATTTTTCTCGATTTATATTTCATGTAGAGGAAATGTAGGATGTTTTAATTCGGAAATCGTGTATGGACATGTGTCGGAAAATGCACAACGCTTGAAATTTTCTTAGATGATTAAAAAAACATGAAGTATTTTTGGTTTGATTCATTAGAAACTGTAATTTACTTTTATAGAGGAACTAGATGAATATCGTTGATAAATATGATTAAGATTAATTGAAATTAAATTAAATGAATTATAATGTTCGTCATATGTTCATAATTTTGAATTATATAAGCAATGTTATTTTTCATAAACTTCTAAAATGATCCAGACAACATTTCCGTCCACTTACTGCAATATTTACAACCCTACAGCCTTTTCTTATGGTATAGAACAACTTCTTATGGTATAGAAACTGTGAGATATTTAGGTCAAAAACTGTGGCAAACACTACCTCACAGTATAAGAGAGTCCCAATCATTGGCAACATTTAAAAAAGAATTAAGAACACACCCTATAGAATGCGACTGTAGATTGTGTAAAAAATGTATTGCTGGGTTAGGTTTTATTTAGAACATCATACCTTAAACCTTTTTAATATTGTATCATATATTTTTATTTCATACTAACTCTTTATAGATAGTTGGCCTTAATTAGCTTCTTTAAAGCTATCAGCCGTTCATTTAGTACGCCAATTTTAAACAAATTATTTATTATTATTATTATATTATTTTAACATTAGTCTCTAACTTAAACCTTCCCATTCTTAAGATCCTCTTGACTTGCACTATTTAAGGGTTAAAAATACGTGTGACCGTGTATTCTAATGAAAATCGAAACCCATTCTTTAAAGATATCTTCCAGCAACGCTGTTTAGGCGTTTATTCTTTCCTTGATCACTTATCGAAGCGAAGCGAAGATACCTTTTTTCATCGCGTCGGGCAGGAGGTTCTAAAGAAGAAAATATTTTTGCAAAACCTGGCAAGTTGACATTTTTTGAAATGTCGCTCATCAATTTTTAATCTCCGAAGCAGAATGAAGTTTGTAAATAAAATTCAGCGCTTTAAAACATGATAGACAAATATTTCTTGATGAACTTATAAGTTACGTCGTTGTGAAATACAAATTCTTTGTGGCTTGTAATTATGAAAATATTTTCGTTCCGTGCGGATGTCTTGGTTTCCGGTGAAAATATTTGAACATGGCTGATTAAAAAGAAATTAAAAGAAATCCTTGAGTCTCTTTCAAGCATTTGTTTATAAATTTGAGGGCACATATATGACGTCATAAGCTTGATGCACGTTTAATTACCCAAAGAGCAAAACGATTTTCAACCATCAATTTTGCGTTTTAAAGTGATTTCTAATGGACCTAGAGCTGATCAAAAATGAAAGGAGATACGGCTGAACATAAAACGGCCTAGGTTCACTGTTTCCCTGCAGTTTAAAAGATGTTAGAATTTTAAAAAAATTTTCACTACGAACATCTCCTATTTATCTTTCGTATTTTGTCACAAGTATGAACTTTTTAGTGCCTTTCGTTGATTTAAAATATGAGAATCTCGCAACTTTAAAACTCCATCCTTTCTTATATAGATTCAAAAAGGGCATAGAAATGCCTAAATGCAGTATTATGCAGATATCAGAAACATTTCGGATACAAATTTTAAGTGAGCTAATTAGCCCAGGAAAAAACCTTTCAAAAGGGAACCAACAAGGCATTTTGATTCATTCTGCACAACCCCACGATTTAAAGTTTATGGCCTATACTTCTCATAGGTCTTCTATGCTTATTCAATTTTCAATTTTTCGTACTAAGATTTTGAATAATTCCCCTTTAATCAATAAAATATAACAATATTTTTGAATAAAAAAGTCGTAATAAGGAAATAATTAAATAAAATGTTAAAATATAAAAATGTCCTCAATCGGTACAATGGTTAACCAGATCTTTGTGTACCATCTCAGACTCACTTTTCGATCCATCAACCTTCCCCCTTCCTCTGTTCTTATCCACCCTTTTACATTCACCCCTTCACCTTCACCCCTACTTTTTCCAGTGGAGAGCAAATATCAGTTTCCATTGTTAGGGGAGCATTCATTTACGAATCCCTCGGGGCTGAACGGAAGATGGCTTTGCGCCATAATTAATTGGATTAATCAAGTAACAGCATCATCCCATGTGATCAAACAGTGGAATTATTGTTTCATTAAAAATTAAGAAATATAATTCATTTCACGAACGTTTTCAAGAAAGAAAACAATGATGGAAATCGTAGAAGATTACAATTTCATGTGTCAAGGAAAATTGAATCTGTGATGGCGCTTAATTAGGACAACAGATTATTCTAGGATTTGAAGCGAATCTTTGGGAAATGAATTGATTATGTGTGGTTTATGACATGAATTGCCTAAACGTTCAACTGAATAAAAGCACAGGTAGAAACATGTCACGAACGATACAAGAAGGGGGACTGGGGACCAGAAATGCGAAATGAAGAGCGTAGGCCATGTCGAGAAAATCAAGTAGCATTTTTATTTGGGGAAATGGCCATAGCCGCAAACTTTTCTTACAATATTTTAATGCTGCTCTATAAAAGCTACTCTCTCTTTTAACTACAAAGTCATGAAGACAACATGACTTTCAGAGTAAAGGCAATTTTCATTGGCTTGTACTTGACGCACCAACATACCATTTTGCTGCATTGTGAACCCCGAGCAAACACGAAGACTTGATAAAGAAAGCATAATAAATAGATTTAGTGTCTATCTTCTAACATAATATTTACCTAATAAATCCGACACACTTTTAAACATAAAATGTTTACAACTTTAATAAATAAATATCAAATTTAGCAAATAATACCTAGTTTATCAAACGATCTATATTTATTCCAAGGGACCATTGTGGTCTTAAATATCAACAGCTTTCTTCTTACTGTTTTTTGTGGATGTGTGAGCAATCTTCGAAACTATATTTATGGCTTCCCGATCGGAAGGTAAACAAAATTTCTTGGAAAATGATTAAATTTTTGGCTATTTTCTGTGTTAGGCTCTTTCTACAAAAGCTGGCTTGCCGTTGGTGGCATCTCATAGTGAAATCGATTAGATTTCTTGATTCAAAATATAATGTTTTGTTCCTTATTAAGGTAACAAGCAGACTTACAGGAAAATGCATGTCCTCTTTTCTACTTCTTAAACCAACGAGGAAGATAACCAGCTCAGAAATCAACTTGGTTTTATTTTTGAAATAGTTTCTTGACAATTGGTGATCATTTTCAATTACCTGGAGTGAAGATTTCTTTTAAGCTTAGATTCACCTTAAAATGGATGTAAAAAAGATTTCATCGTGCATAGGTTGCGAGGGCAGGACGTGTTTACTGATCAAATTCTTGTCAAAATAAATACTTAACAGTCTTCAAATGTGTATGGTTAACTCTTGAACAAGCCACTGCAAGATAAAGTATTTTCAAAAGTGATAATTGTCTAGGGAAGGATGCAGTGTGAGTAAATTCATTTTTAGGGGGGAGGCTATGTGGTGTGTAGACAGAACTACCCCCCACGAAAAATGGATCTGGTACCCCCAACCACTCCATTCCTGGTCCGGAGTTTTTCGAGTCGACAGGGGGTTTTTATAAAGGCTCAGTCAAGAGTTTACTATTGGTAATTTTAACTAGCTTTCTCTACACAAACTCTGTGAACAAGTGACCTATCTTCGGTATTTTGAGCTAAAAACAAGTCAACTATCCAATCCTGAAACTTCCCTCCCCCCAAAGTGTACAACGATTCGCCTAGACGCAGTATGTTCATTTCAATAATCGATATTTCGCCTTTGTCGTGTATTCCGTAAACCTCAGGCGAAAATGTCAGCGGCTGTTTAAATGCATCCAGCACATATCTGTTAGCAAGTGACCGCTCGCGAGATTTCGCGCTTTGGAAGGTGTCGGAACCGTATGCGGGCAAGTCGGTCGCTAGAAACACACTCTTGATTTGAAAAACTTTCTTCCTTTTAAACACCTTTTTTGTCAAAGTGTTGGTGCATTTCAGAAACTTGTCAATTCCTCGCCAGGCTAACTGCCTCTCGGAACGAATATGAACAGCAAGAAATGGCTGTTTAATATTTTTATCGACGAAATCTTTCGCGATTGTATTAAGTCTGCGACTAAGCATTACGTCCGACGGCCGCAGTTGCTGAAACACGCTTTTGGGCACCGGGAAATGAGTTCTTCGATTTCCTGTTCCTTTCCATTGAATAATTCCAATACAACGTTGTTCTTTGAAAACCGCATGCTCAATTTCTTTTGCCGTGCGGATAATCTCAGGGTCCACGCATATGTATTTTTTAACTGCAACACCGCCCAGAAGCCGTTCGATCCCTGACTTTCTTAGAAATTCACAATCCCCAAATCCACCATTACCAACCAGATACTGACGTATTTCATCCCACCGCTTTGGTGAAACGCCGAACCAATTCTTCGCATCGTTTGCCGAGAACGTGTCGTTGTAAACAAAATGAACGACGGTGTCCAGTCCCGATTTGCAGTCATTGACAAAATCGTGAAAATGCGCCAGTGGAGCATACCCTCGTTCTGCTAGTGTCGAATTCAAGTGCTTAATATCGAAATATCGGCTCAAATTACTGAATGTGTATTTTATGGCTTTTTGCATTGTTTTACATGGGATTCCGTTCATTCTGGAATTATTTACAAACGGCATAACTATTTCTCTATTGAAGTGTTTTCCTAACGATGCAAAGTCTATTAAATTTTTCGTTGCCCCGGCCAACTGCTCGTAGTACCGGAGAGCAAATAAATATTTTCTCCGCCACTGCTTAACTTCTTTCCTTCGGCGATTTAAATCCTCTTTTATATAAAAAGCATTTCTGGTATGTGTTTGTAGAGTAGGTAGCCAGCCTCCTTTCCGCAGCTCAGTGATTCGCGCGTTATTCGATTCAGTTGCGTTTCTCTTCAATTCCAAATCAACCTGCTTATTGTAAATGAGATAATTATACGTTTTATCCTCGTTGAACCTATTGCCTTCTTGCACTTTGCTCGTTTCGACCTCGATGCTTTCTTGGTGTTCATTAGATATTTCCTGTCGCGTGTTTGAAGCGTCTTCTTTATTCGACAACCAGTTCAACTGCAAGCTTGCTCGTCGTACTTCTAAAATTCTCACAATATCCTCAGGTGGAGCCGAGTCTTGCACGCTGATGAAATCCCCCATTTTTTGTTTAACGAGATAAACACTGCTAAACACAGCAATTATCAAGGTAGCTTTTAGTGCACTCACTTTTTTAGTTCTAAAACAGAAGATGTTAAATATTCCCATACTTGGAATTTGCACAAAACTACTCCGTTGTAGCTATAACGATTCCTTCTTGGCGTTTACTGCAAGTCTTTGTGAATGCTCCGATTAAAGCTCCCAATTTATGTAAACACGGGCTTTTCAGGAATATGGCTTAAGCATTCTTTCGAAAATAATTCCTTTCGCACAACAATCACCAAATGTAAACAGACAACAGGCGATGCAAAATATGAGTGAATAAACTAAAATCGTCGGCACTTGTCCTCTGTTTTTGTTCGGAAACCTGCTTTCATTAAAACAAGCACTGTTGCGACGGCACTGTTTTGAATTCCACCAGCAGAACCTCAATGAATTTTCACAAATGCGGGCTGCATAACAACAATTTTTTCTCGTGGAACAGAGCTCTCTCAGCAGGGCCATACTGTTCTCAACGGACAGCAAGCGGCTCTTTTCCCTCGGTCAAGCGGGGATCTTCATTGTTTTCAAACACAACAATCCTTGATTCTTACAATCCCTGATTCTTCAGCAACTTTTAAATCGTTTTCGTACTCGCCTAATTCCTCGTATGAATAACGTGAATCCAGCACCCGCACAACCATCCAGTTACACACAGATCATTATCATAACAACCCTGAAATTACAGATCATTAAAATCGTTTAAAATCCATTTAGTTTAATATCAGATCGTTTTCTCTTCCTAATTGCCAGGGCATTTATCCATGCTGTGTTAGCCACGACAAAACGTCAATGTGAAAGATTTTCGAACAAAGAAGTGCCAGTGTGCCACGTTCGTTGCAGTTAGTGGAAATCCGTGCACGCGTAGACGCAGCACAGAGCATTTATGCCGCACGGTTGATCGTCTTGAGTCAGAATATCATTTCCCTGCGAGGTCATTTCACTGAATGGCAACACTAATACCCCCTAAACAATGCTCAAGATTAACTGTACAAGCAGCTTCTGAAAAGTACTTGTTCCGGGGGTATTCCCTTTATAAGTATATTGATTCTCAAAACCTGCATGTTTGATGAACTTGTGATCTGCATTGTTTATTGGGGGCTCTTCTTACGGATACGTAAAGGGTGGAGGGGGCAATCGCCCCCTAGCATCACCTTTCCGGAAATTTTTACGTTTTTGTAAGGTTCGCAAATCATACTCGAGTAGTCTTGAAGATTTTCTATTTACCAAAGCTCAAAGAACGACTTCCATTATGGATTTTTAACCAAAAATTTTTGTCAGATAACTAGCAATTCGAAGTTTTGCATAAATAAACTTGACTTTTTGCAATCGTCACATGTCACACCAAATGCGACCAAGCCCTTTTAAACGGATTGTAGTTGGGTCTGTTTCTCTGCGGAACTAAACCTAAGGCCCCGATTTTCTTTCTGCTGTCTTAAGAGGATTGAAAATACTGACTTTGGAGCAAATCCTTTTCTACAGGTAACAAGTTTTGTACAAAAACTTTTCTAATCACACTTTCAAAGAGCTGGTTCTTGAAAATCACAAATCTTCATTAAACATTTTGAGTGTCGCGTTTTCCTATTACTCTTTTTATTCAACCCCGCGCTAAGCATCACACCCCCCCCCCACGGTCCAGTCTGCCCCAGTAAGCCCCCTTTTCGTGGCAGACGTTCTCTTACTTCCCAGCTTTGGACTCAAACCGCGAGTCATTGCATTCACACCTCTAT
Organism: Rhopilema esculentum; assembly: GCF_057945365.1. NCBI lineage: Eukaryota > Metazoa > Cnidaria > Scyphozoa > Rhizostomeae > Rhizostomatidae > Rhopilema > Rhopilema esculentum. The sequence continues at coordinate 13,978,189 of NC_142830.1, forward strand.
ACTCAATTGTAAATGGCGAACCATTTATGCGTATTTCTTTGCAATTTGAGAGTTTGCCACGAGAGTATAAGATTGATTTTAAAGGAACATTTTGCATAAAGATATCGCCTCTTTTTCTAAGTACCGCCGCCCTATTTCAAGACAATGACTTTTGAAATTTTACTATAGAAATTCTCATTTGTTCGGATTGCTGAAATTTGAAGTCATGCAAATAAGAAGCTATGTTGGTTTAGCTTTTTATGACGACACTAACATATTCCAATTAGCTTTAAAACTGTAAAACAGTTATGATATGATAACGCTGGGAAGCGGGATAACTAGCCGTTGAAGCGATCAGAACTTTTTTATGAGACAGAATTATTTTTTTGTTTAATATCGAAAGCATCCACAACAAGGTGCTCCAATAAACCCGTCTGACCAGAAGGAAAAAGTTCCAATATTTTCATCAACTCTCTATTCAATAACATTTAGAAAATTACCAAAATCTAATCGAAACTAATTTCCACGAAGGCCGACAAAAGGCCTATATGAGAAGACATAGTACCTTGAAATAAAAAAGAATTAAATTTTTTTGAATAATTGAAGTTCGAAGCAGAATAGGAGAAACAGAGGTTCGGCCCCCTCAGCCCCCGAAACTCCGCCCCTGACTGTACATCCCTGAGGTAAAAGTATGTGAATTGAACTTTTTTATAGTCACATGACTTTGGGCTCCAGAAAATACACATCAAATTTTTTTCCTAAACCTGTCAAATGACCGCTGCTCGATTTAAAACGAAAATTCAACCCAACAACAGCTCACTATTTACATTTTCTTAAAAAAGAAGCATATGTTCCGTGCTGTTATATTCTTTGTATTGCAGGCTATAGGCAAAGTCACAAGTGCATTCACCCGTAAATATGAAGTATCTATTCAGAACCACCATAGGACATTTCCTTCTGATTATCCGATTAAGTTCCTCATAATCTTCTTACAATCAATTTATCTCCATCAATGCATTTTTTTCTCCGGAAGCAACACAGGAGATCATTTGTTTCTTGAAACATTTTCTTTTTGCTCTTAAATCCTCCTTTAATTTCATGTCAAATCACGCTCCTATTAACTCTGATCCATCGCTTTTTGAGGGCAAAATATACAGGTTTAAGCTCCTTTGTGTTTCTTCATTAGATTTGATATTTTTAGTCGGTGGGTCGAATGTCATTGATAAATTTTCCAAAGTTGAACGAACTGGTGCATGCTCATCCGATCAAATGAGATGTGTCCTAGGCCGTAGGACCCAGGCCACTGGATAACTATACGCCGCATGACGCTAGTTGATAAGATATTGACATCCGCAAATACAGAGCCGTCGGAAGCGGGGGTCTGGACACCCCCCCAATAATCATCAAACTGTACTATATCTTTTTGTAATGAACGGGACCGATACAATGGGCAGCCCCCCAATATGAATTTTGTTTCGACGTCATTGCAAAAAGGTAATGATAACACCACGGGAATATTGGGGTTCACGCCCCTCCTCCCCACTTCTCCTCTGGATCGATTTTGCATTTCGTCTGAATCTTTATGGGAGGGCAATAATGTTACTAAATTGCGATAATAGTTATGGTAGGCGAAGTTATACAGTTTTGTCAATATATGGTAAGATCAATATATGTCAATATATCGAAGGTAAAATTATGTCAATATATTCTTAATAATTTTAAACTATGATTTGAAACTGCCTTTACCTTGCCAAGCATCGCCAATGCCCCGCCGTGTAATCTCATTGCAAACGAATTTTTATCAATGATTTGCAGTTTTCACAAATGCACGATACTATTTGGTCTGGCTCTGTCTTGGTTCTGGTGCTCCACAGTTGAGAGAACCCCAGTGTTTGTTTTGTCATGTGTATATTATATCCCTTGTTTTTATTTACTTGCAGTGCACTGAGCTAGGACAGATATATAATAGAAAACAACTTGATTTCATCAAATGGAGACCTTCTGTGCCAAACAATCAGCTCATTTTTCCTGTTTTCACATATATGTAGTTTAGAGATTAAAAGAGTAAATTTACATTTTTGTCACTTTAAAAAATGGGACTAATTTGTGTCGATTTGCGCAGTAATATTTCATTCCAGTTATTTTTATATGGCACTTACAGTTTTATGTCGCTCGTATGCTTACCTGGACAATTCCAAAATAGTTTATCCAAGATAAGTGTTTTTTACTATCTCGAAGTTCCAAAGATTGATTGAATTTCTTTAAAACACAAAAAGCACATATTGCTTGCTCCTGGGCAGTCAAATCACAAAACAACACTGCCAATGAGCAGTCAATTGCAATGACCCCAACAATTGCAACTCAAGGCTAGAGTGCTGGGGGTGCGTCACTCTTTTATCTTGATGGGACAAAGTTAAGCTTCTAGTCATCATAACATCTTGTCTGCAAAACTTCTAGAAATAATGTTTCTAGATCTCTCAGAATTTGAAAGGAGACAAACACAACTCTTATCCACTGATGGGCCTAGCTGATGTTACCTGTTTAGGGGGCTTCTACATCCCTCTGTCTTCCACACCTATATATCAACTAAACTTAAAACATTCTTTATAAATTTCTAACGTCCATGTATATCATTGTCAATTTTCTGTTTCCTACTTTTTAAATAACAAAATAAATTGCCACCTTTCTACGAAACTTTTTTTAGACAAATTCAAGACCCTCAACAAAGCCAGCATAACTTGGTTCAAAATCACCTGGATAAGTGCATAATTGGTTGCTAAGGAACGGTTTCAAAACAAATACTGTAAACAAGCTTACGGAATTCGGTTTGCTTTGCTTGTTTTGGTAACATTGCAACAGATGCTGTTTTTATTTTTCTCAGTATTCTTGAATTTCCAACGAGCACGTGCGGCAGATGTGTTGCTTATCCTTACAGAATTGAGAGCACGTGTTTTTCAAGAAAACTCTTGTAACTTGAATTCACCTTGTTCTAGGGTCACTGACCTCCAGATAAATTCTGTTTAACTTTTGATCCATACTAATTCTGCAAAGAGCTGGTTTGTTTGCAAAAGACGAAGGATAACAGTGCTGACTTCGTCATGCCAACAGTTCAGCACCAATCAAGTTTAGCGTGAAAAGCCTTCGCCATATTACCTAAGTATCATCTCAGTCTTTGCGTCATCAGAATGGCATTACGCTTTTATTCATAACTTTTGTTGACATATTCCTCAGGAAAACTGTTAGAAAACTGTTATATTTTATAAGACTAAATACCATAAGGCAACACTGAAATTACGATTTCTATTCAAACTGAATTGTTGGTTCATCAGAGGAAACATTTACATCGACATACATTGAATCTATGTGTACCTCAAGTATCTGTTATTGGGCCATTACTATTTATTTCTTTGTTGTCCACAAAGAAACTGTAGCCTTGCTTAAAACATTTTTTTGAGCGATATGTTGACATCAGAGAGCAATTAAAAGATTAAAGAAGTGTTTTGCAAAGAAATAAAAACGTTCCTCAGTGGCTGCTCTGGATCTAATCTTGAGGATTGGCGGGTTTAGCATCTGCAAGCAGAAATGGTGATCTCTTTGAATTATGCATTTGCTTCAAATCCGTATTAGTTGAATTATTAATTTTCAGCAGCCATTCTTGCAGATCAGGGAGAAGGAAATGTCTTTCGAGGTCATTTGCCTGTGCAACCAAAAGTTTGCAACACAAGGAAACGTTTTTGCAATCGCAAAGTTTTAGGCTCTCCAGCTGCTCAACACAAAGTCGTTTAATTTTCATGACAACAGGCACTTCTCGAAATATTGTGAGCATCAATTGTTTCTTAAAGGATAATACATTTCCGTTTATTTGAGTTTGGATGAAAGCCTTCAGAATCTGCTCCTCAATTTAAACCTTACTAAACAGACATCTCTAATTTACGGAGTGTCACTCCATATAGCGAACAACTCTCTGCCCCGAAAACAGACAAATACTATGGTCCAAGAGCTTTTATCAAGCGCCTGATGATTGGTTTATGTAGGCCCAAGGCAAGGCGTACAATGAACACATCTACCTACAGCGGACACCTTCTTAGAATGAACACCTACCTACAACGGACACCTGCCTATAATTGATACCTACATACAACATGCACCGACCTTAAACTAAAACCTACCTACAATAGGCACGAGATAGCAACTATGGTCCAAAAAGTTTCCACTGTATAGCGATATCACAGTGTATTGAGAAACTTTATTCAATTTTTAAAATTTTTATAAAATTTCTCATATTTAAATGTTGACCATGTTTCTTTGTTGCAAGCAACCCCACAACATGCTGTGCTCGTTTGTTGTGAGTTCATAGAACAGGGGCACCTCGTATATTGGAGATACGTTGACTCTTGTTGACGGTCCAGAAGCTTGAAAGAGTGTTTGTAGATAAAGTGAGGAATGTACAAAGATCTAGTAATTTTGGGGAAGTTGTTGCGAAGGGAAGAAGCAGTAAATCCTACGGGGGTACACGGATGTTTTTTGTAAGAAGCTGCGGTCCGGTGCTGGTAGGCAGTTTCTTAAATTTTCTGGCCATTTTGCTATCAAAAGTTTCTTACATGTTTTCTTAGGAAATGAATTTTTTAAACGTGCTTCGAAGGTTAGGTGAATAGTTCACTCACATTTAGAGATAAACTAACAAAGTGTCAAGGAATTTTGTTTTCCTAGAATGACTAACTCTGTTGAGATCTGTAAACAGTTAAGCTCATTGAACTTCATCAATGTCAAATTGAAGTCAAAACAAATTTTTAAATGGGAACTTTTTGAGTGTGCAATTCACTGAGAATGAATGCAAACTGCATGTCAAGTGTAGTGTTAAAATATACGTTGACGTCAAGACTGTTTTGAGTGTCGACTCGGAAAATTAAAACTGCTAATTATTAAAGTTTCTTAGCTTTTTTCAGTTAATAGTATGGTTTTTTTGTTAACTTTCGAAAAACTGAGCCTACCGTTTCTTATAACCTGGTTTCTTATGAAAAAAATTAGTATAGTCAGGATTTTGACATTTGACACTGTCCCCTCTACCTACCTACTTGTAAAGCCTATATTTTTCTTAAACCAAAGAATTGCATGATAAACTGGCAGCGCTTATTTTCAGAAATTTACCGTTATCAGGAGGTGTAACTGCCATGAACATTCGAAATTCCGGCTATTGATTTCCGACGAAAGTAGTAAAGCACAATTTCACAGTCAAAAGATCTGAGCAATGTAGCAATGTGCTACTTCTGGTTACAAGTCTTGATCAATCTTGAAATTGGAACAGGCACCGCACAGCCATTGGGCTAGCACGGGCTATAGCCCTCCAACATTTTGTAATAACAGGTTAGAAAATTGTTTGAAGGTTTACTCTAACGGAATCCCAAGTAGTAGCATTTCGTCTTGACTGGAAACCCCTTTTCGTTCACTTTTAGGTGTCTTACCTTTTAAAATCTATTTCTATAGTAATTTACATCTTCTTTGAATCGGATTGCTTATAAAAGGTAAGTGGAAGGAAGCAAGTATTCATTAAAAAGGGCGTTTTCCGGTACTCTAAAGGGCGTGGTCACCAAAATTTCGGTCACACCCTTTTCAGCCCACCCATTTTTAGACTGGTGCGTGGTGCCTGAATTGGAAATCAGACCTGATTTAAAACATATTGGCTAATCTCCTTACCACGTCGTTTTCGCTAACCTCGTTTTAGATCAATATCTAAAGGAAATGCCACAGTTCTTTCGAATGATTATTTGTTGTTTCTTTGAAATTTAACAGAACAATTCGAAATCATTACTCTTCTTGAAACAGTACCTCTAGTCATAAAAACAATTTGGCTACCTCTAAACCCATGCGGAGATAACATCTGAAGAATTAGAGAAGTTTTATCGAGATTTCACTTCATTGGTTGCTTCAAAGTCTAAATATTAGCTATTTAGCAGCCAAAACAAAAGATGGCAATTTGGTGGTCAAAGTTTTACTGTGAAAAGAAACGTTTAGTCTTTTTCTAAATACAAACCCAAAAATCTGCTCTTTTTCAAAGATATCTGGGCTCTTGATCTAATCAAAGATGTAGCAATAACAACGCTTTAGCCTAGCAACAAACAAACGTGAATCAATGACAATAGAAATAACTTGATTAACTTAAATTGTTATACAATTAAGTGGATAGATACACTAATTGGTAATTCTGACCACTTTCTAAAAGCTTATGAAGTTCACTTTTCTTCTCAACAGGATAATTTGAATTTCCACAGAAAGTTCCCTTAATGACAAGGCTGACTGGACTCTCTTCACGTATTAATTTTCCTTAAACCTAGAACCTCTTTGATTTCCAAACTCCAATGCTATACTTCTTGATATCTAGGCCGAGATGGCCCCTAACCGAAATACTACAACGAGAAAGCTATTCGTTCTTCTTAGCAATAAAAAATAAAATATTTCCACAGGTGCTTTTATTGTTTTAAATGATATCTAGATGCAATCAAAACACCTTTTTTAATAGCAGATGTTTTTGATAGCAATTCTTAAAATGTAGTTGTATGTTTATTAAATATGACATTTGAGCAATACCTGCTACAACGTGATGTTTGCCAAAACTCTTGGAACGCCAACAGAATGCTAAATCATTAACAACGAAAATACGCTATTCAAACCTAACTGGTATTTTAATAACCAGAATGACTGAGATGAATTTTCCACACTTATTCAGGGGCCCACCTATTTCACAACTAAGGGGGGCCCACCTATTTCAATTGGTGTCATTTGCAAAAGTCGAGAACTGACAAGTGGCTAAAGTATTTTTGGTAAGCATTGTAAGCGTGTGCTATAAGATAAACTCCACGATGCGTTGCCCCTCAAGGCTGTGTGCAAAGCTTTCTACTTCTCAAGACTTGAAATTTTCTGTTATAATGATTAACGATATAATATAATCGCGATATAATGATTTTTTTGTTCCTAAAACGCTTCTCTAGAAGTTGTATGGCCTCATCATAATTTTTATTTGTAATTTGCTATCCTGCAATCGTATGCGCGCCATCTCAATCTAACGACTTCTGTGGGTATTTCAGTTTGTCAACGTTACAGAGCTCTGGATGTTCATGAATAGCCGATTGAAAACTGTCCTAAAATGTTATTCATTACGTAGGATTTCCATCGAATATTGTTAATGTTAATCAGGGTCGTCGCGAGGCAAGCCTTGTTGAGGGTGGGGAGGGGGAGGGGAGGGGGTGTGGACTACAAATTTACCTCATTGAAAAATCTTTACCTTAAATTCTTTATTTGCAGTCACAAACCTCTGCAATACATTTTGTCAATCTAACTTTGTATATGATAAGCAACTTTCATTTTTATACGATAGTAACCGACTTTCCTAATAGTTTTGTAAAATCTCCATATCAGGACGGGCAAAGGATAAAATTACTACCCGAGGCGGCACCATGGTTGCCGCCAAAGGTGGATGAATTTTTCGAAGTTTGATGCTTCTAGTTCCCTGGAAAATGCACTTTTTAAGCACATTTCACTAAAGCAATCCTCCTAATGCTTTTAAGAATTTTTTTTGCAAACAAATTGAACAGCAGTTAAAAACAACCGTTGTCTTCAAAAATACCATGTTGTCAGTTACTTTCAAAGCTAGGTAACAAGCAGCACTGGTTGTCAATTCAGATCTCTTTTTCCATCTTAGCGTACCTTGTGAATGTTAAGATAAATCTGGAGCTCATAGTGAATTGCAGTTGACGCTCCTACCGAGAAACTTTAAGGAAAATGGACACAAGACACAATTTTACTTAAAGAGGGCCTGGATTTTTAGATTTAGTACCAACAATAAATCTTTAAATCTTCAAATCATTAGTTTGTTTACCTTCATTCATATCAAGCAATATCATATTTAACCAACGGAGCAACTATATTTGCTTGATCCTTTATTGATTTTATGACATGAAGGTCTCTGAAATACCCAAAGCGTTTCTTCCACCGAGCGGATTTTACCTGAAATTTCCTATTGAGATACTAGTGTGACAACCTCCCCCGCACCCCCGGTCGCGCCGCCCCTTTCGGTAACTTCACTTCGACACTCTGACGTAGCGTGCGCTCTTAATACCGAAACATTTTCGTTCGTGTGTGTTTTTATGTTCCGTTTCATCATGAATTGCTTTGATTCGGCATTATATATTTTCGGTTTCTCCTTCAAGTTCACTTCTTTCCAAATTTCTCGTTCGATATCCTGATCATTATATAATCATTTGATTTCATCGTCTAAAACCTCAATTGTTTCTTTTTTCTTTTCGATAGTGGTACGTAGTGACTCGAGTTTCACTCTAACCGCGCGCGGTGCGGTTTCTTCGTCGGGCTGTGACAGTAATTCGTTTGCTTTTGCGATAGTATTTTTTAACACTAATCGATGGGCATTTCTCTTCTTGATTTTCTTCTTCAAAGCTTCTTGCTCCGCCATTTGTTAATCCAAATCCTGGGTCACGGCACCATAATGTGGGGGGATCAAGTGATGATCCTGCGCTGTGCTAACGTTTCGTCCCTCGAATAGAGGTGAAACTCCAGAAAGGTTCCTGGTTCTTGTTATGTTAAATATATCAAAAGATCAAGGCGAACAAGTACGTCGACTGTTCCATTTTATTTACACGCGTGAAGAATCCTCGATGCGGCGAAATTTACATTGAACTAAAATATTTCATGGCCGAATTTATTACGAGCGTTAAATGTCCATCCTCGAGTCGTGTCTACTTCTTCGATTTCGATTTTTCGAATTGGACATGGGCTCTGACACAGATTGAAAAATGGGGGACATGGCCACCCTGTTAGACGTACTTACCGTAAACTTTCGGGGAAGGCCCCTGGGAGCATATTAGATTGCAGCTAATTCGAGGGGAATTCGTGCCAAACAAGGAGAAGGGGATAAATATAATCTACAAGCTGCAATACAAAAATCTCTTTCCGTAGCTTTTTCACTATATTCATGTTATTTGTAAATCATTTTAAGATGCAAATCACGCCATTCTGAAGATATCAAGAACGTGAGTATGAGCCTGTGATGAAAACGGGTGTTACAGTAAATAAGTATGTGTCTAAAACATCGAAACATGCACGAGCAAAACAACAAAAGCAAATAGAAAACAGATATCATTCAATTTAATTCCTGAATAAAATGTGCAAAAAGAAACTAACTAGTGGGAAAATATGGGACAAAAAGTGGGGAAATTTTAGGCCCGGATAGGGATTTGCCTTACCAGTTTGTATTTCAGAATATCCCTCGCAACAAAGTGGGTCTTTCTTATATTTTTTTGATTAATTACAATTGTATACTAAGACTTCAATAAAAAGATTTTGTTATATTCTCGGCGCAACAGACAGGTTAATCGTCTTTCTTTTTTAGCCAAAATAAATTTAACATATTTTCTTGAAAGATATTTGTTTATGATGTTTCAAATTTAAAGTGCCCTTCGGGAATGACTTAAAGCTGACTTGTAGAATACTTAAAATGATTGCAACTAAACTTACTACAAACATTCCAAAAATTTTTTTTTACCTTATCAAAATTTTCTTTTCTTAAAATTAAGTGCTATAATTCTTTGCTTTTAGTGATGATTCAGATAGAAATGTTTTGCTACATATAAAATCTGAATAGAATTAAAACCATAGGCAGGCTAGGTATTGTTTGAGATAATGTTTGCAGTTACATCATACCATATTACATTACATAATGTGAGATAACATTTGATGATATTAATACAATACATGCTATCTGATATAAAATTGTATTATATAACATCTATACTATTTCCATGGCCTGTTATTGATAAGAAAATCGTCGATTACAGTTCAAAATTCGTTAGCTTTCTGAATGCCTGAAAAAGTTTAAAATTTCTTTTGCAAGAAAACAATTAAAAATTTCTAAAAAGTTAGAAAAAGAGATTGTCTATCAGCAAATATTCTATTTCAGTAATTCAAAACATAGGCATTTATTTTATTCCTTATAGTATTTGAACGAGTTTTCCTGCGAGTATGAGCGTGATATCTATTGCTTGTAATACCTTTCAAACTTAAGGCCTATGTATATCCACCTCCAAAATTCACAGCTTTGTTTAAAATTTTGCCGTTTCAAAAATCTCTCCAGCCAAAAATTAACGGTGCGCACATGTAGTATTTTGGAAATATTTCAAGCAAAACAAAAGAGCTGGATCCTCGATTATTTCATCCACTATGAGAGCTAATCCTTCAAGAACTCCCTTTTATACTAGATTCTTTTTTCTTCATTAAAATGCTATATTATTTTGTTTTTGTACACGTTAAATTTCAAGATATTTTGCTTTCAAGATGCCCTTTTGGCATGATAACCGAAGTTGATCAGTGATTCGTGCAGTATTACATGACGAACTACAAAGATCTCTTTGAAAAAGCAAGTATTAGAACCAGTTTGTAATTTCACGGTAATTCTTGTTTACAAAGCATTCATTGCTTGTAACCAATGGAGCAAGTGGGCAGGACCTGTTTAGAGGTGTTTCAAGAAAAATACAACGGTCCCTGATACAACAGCCACCAGCAAAAAAGTTCAACCAATTCTGAGCAGTGTCTCTGCGATCGTCGCAACAAAATAGTTGCTTATATTTAAAGCTTTGTTTGTATTTTATTTGTGTTGGTAACGGTTTGATCGGCATTTAAATTTTGTTCAATGGTGTTAAACTAGAAACAATGGCCATGGAAAACGTTTTAAATGCAACTGAGGGTAGTGGGACATCTTGCAAACCAAGTAGCCAGAAAGTGCACGAAAAGAGCGCGCATTGCAGCGACGATGCAGTTGCATCCAGCCAATGCACGATCGATCCTGTTCTTCTCAGATTGAGAATTTTTTTCTTCTTGTTTTATGCTGGCTTTGGTACGACATTCCCATATCTTGGAATCTATTT